>NW_024582612.1:255275-261017 GCF_018398535.1 Haplochromis burtoni | reverse complement strand
TAATGAATGTCCTCAAAACAGTTAATGCCTTTTTTCACAACACAAACTGACCTGTGCAAAAGACCCCATTTACTTTGACAATGTGTTACTGGCGTTGCTCCCTCATACATAGATTGAAGTCATTTGATAGTAAAAACGAATTAAATGATTGACAGTATTCAGGAACGCAATAGATCTAAAATTCTGACTGACAAAAGTACAAACTGTTTTGATGAGTTATGAGATCCAAGTGATAAGTGCATAAACGCAGTAACAAATATATTTAGTAATGAAGTCAGTTAGCTTAGCTTATGAGACATCTGCTTATATGTTACTGAATTAACCATGGCAATTAATATTGAGGCTCCTCCACCTGCTCCACTTAAAAAATAAGAAACAGAAAAAGCACAGATGTTTTTGAGTATTCCGGTGCAGCTCAGAAGGTGACAATAACACAAATGTCACAAAACCCCACAGATGTCAAGAAGGAGTGAAAAGCGACAGACGGCAGAGGGCAGCACTACGCGGAGACCAGTCGGCTAAACAAGAGAAGTGTTGTGGTCCACTTCCGGTTACAGCAGTCCCAAACAAACACGATTAAGCTGTGGTTTTAAAAGGCAGATTTACAAGTCATATCGCTCTCAAAATGGGTAAGTTGAGGTCGCCTTTTACCCTCACTTTTCCTCACATGATACCTAAGGTGTTGAGAGACTTTGCGGCGTTTCTCATAATATGTATTTTTATAAAATGTGGGAGTTAGCCTTAGCTGTGAGCTTGGCAGTTTAGCTAACAACCGCCCGGCCTTTGAAGCTTATCTAAGTGACAGAAATATTGCATGCCGGTTACATACACTGCAGTGGCGTGTACGTGTGAGTGGGGCTCTTGTTGTGTCCTGTCTCTGCTGCTGTGTTGCATGGGAGGCTTAACTCAGAAATAAGACGCGCAGTTATCCCACTGAAACCGAGAGGAGAGAGATGCCTGACAGTGATGTCTGTGTTTATAATTACATTCATTTTGACAACATCTCCAACACCACTGGCTGCATTGCAGCGCCAAACCACGAGAGCGCATCCGTTGTGTTTTCTAGTAGACAATCAGTCATTAAGCTCTATACACACTTTCTATGTACAAGTTTGAACCAAAGATTTTAGAGTCATCACTCCAATAGACATGTCGCTCCTTGTTTTTAAAGTTCAGTTCTTGTGCACTTTGGTCTACCTTTTCTTCCTGTTTCCTTTCCTTAAACATTGCTTCATGACAGCAAACCCTCTGCTGTGACCATTTCTGATCAGGCTTCAGCAAACGAGAGAGGGATCGATTGAAGGGGCAGATGCTCTCAGGTTCTGCGTCCTGCAGAATTTTTTTCCATTTCTTAAGAAAAAGACTTTGTTTGTAGGCCTGCTATTTTTTTTAACCCTCCGCTTTTTACCCCTCAGCTGTAAAAAGCTGACGGGGTATCTTTATCCCCCTGCTGGGCCAGGGTCGACACCCAAGTTTGTGGATGTGATAACTGAAGAAATGTTCAAATTCATACCATAGGTCTAACATTGAAAATCTCACACGAGTTGAAATCTTAGTGATCTCAAGGTCAGATGTCAAACTTTATTAAAAAATCTTGTGAGTATGATAACTCAAGAAAGACGGCATTTTTGAAATTGATACCACAGGTGCATCTGCTCAGTAGATGATCCGAGATGTCGCTGCAGATGGAGCCTCAGCGCTTTGTGTTCTCATGCTTTGCATGTTCCTGTGTTTTTTGCTCCGTCTTTTGCTGTTATCCTCCCATCATTTTACCAGAGAGGAACTCTTAAACGGTCCTCTCTACGTATATTTTCCCTGGTTTTCATCGACGCAGACAACCTAACCATGATTGTGATTGGAGGTGCAGTGGTGCTCTGTGGGATTTGCCTTTGACTTTGGAGTGGGCTGTATGATGACCTGAAGTCACATACACACAACACAGTAAGAACCACTTGGATCTGAATCTGCTCAAGACTGTGGAGATGACAGTGGACCTTTAGAGAACCCCCCCTCCACTCTTGCCATCTTCAACAGTACTGTGGACCCACTGTGGATTGCCTTAGATTCCTAGGATCCATCTTTTCATGGGAAGTACAATATTCTTCACATACACTGTGTCTGGAAGAAGGCCCAACAGGTTGAACTTCCTGCGGCAACTCAGGAAGTTCAGCCTGTCACAGGAGCTACCCGTCATCTTCTGCACTGCCATCATCATCCAGTCTGTCACCCAGGACCAACAAGCTTACTCAATCTTTTGGTTTTGAGATATAATCATTATTCTTTCAAAAATCATAATAATAACAAAATATTTTCAATAACACAAGAATTACCAAATAAAACTACTTTTCATTTGCATATGGAGAGTAAATGAACACAAAGATCAAGCTGTGTGGGATAAAGCTGCTGAATCTCAGGTTAATTTTTAAAGAGACTTACCATTGTGTGTATTGTGTTGGTGTATACACTCACTGGTTACATCTCATGTTGCTGACAACATGAGGAACAGAGAAATTACACTTTATTAATCCTGTTTGTGGCGGTGGGCCACAAATTATACATTTTAAGGTAGGCAGAAAGGGCCGTGATTGGTCCCCGGGCCAGACTTTTTGGACATGCCTGTTTTAAATGAACTTTATACCACCACCAAGCTAAAGGAAAGTTTACAGCTCAATTTTTAAGTTTCAAGCATCCTGATTGAAAATACTGTGCTATAGTATTGATGCTTGCACACTTCACTATGGTTTTGTATGCTTGCAGCTGTGGCCGTGAGTTCAACATGTCCAGGGCTGTACTGTGGCAGGATGATGGTCAACGGCTCAGTGGAGGGAGAATGTGGTGTGAGTACTAAACATTAGTTGTTGCTGATGTGCTGTTGGATAGACAGTATGTCTAACTTTGCGCCTTGCATCATAAAAGAGAGCGCGGCTCATAATAATTCAGGTTTCCATATTGAGATCCAGTCATTGTGGTGTAGCAGACTGTTCTGAGGAAATTTGGAAGTGCTCATCCTGCTTGTTCGAGTTGTGAGCCAGTGGAGCCTATCACAGCCTGGACTATCACTAATTGTAGGAACAGTGCAGAGACATGAGACATGTGGCAGGAAGCTGGAGAAGCCAAACTCTCACAGGCACAGAGAGAACATGCCGTCTCCACTTAGAAAGGTTGTAACTAGCCAGCACTTAAGAAATGCTCATTACTCTACCAGTGTTCTTATTTTCAGTTAAAATAACCAGTGTAAAATAGATAATGAATCATTTTTTCCTCCCACACGCTGCAAATGCATCATTAATCCCCCCTCCCAACTGGAAAATTTTCCACCTGGCGCACTGTGCTGAGCATGCGTCTGTATATTCTACCAGTTAGGGAAAAATATGGTGACAGACGAGCGAGTGACCGAGACTCGCTGTTGACTCGTTTTCACAAGGATGATGCAGAACGAAATGCAGTAATTTGCAAAACATGCTGTAAAAGTATTGCAGCAAAAGGCAGCAGTACCACGAAATTATTCCACCAGCTGAAAGTCATCCGCTGCAAAATGAAGAGTGCATGTCAGCGTCTCCCCACACACCAAAGAAAGCGTTAAATAAACCAGCTGTGACACCTGCGACTGTTCCTGGTCAGTCGTTTTTATAGTCGCTGTCTGGACTTTTGTTCCTGTAATCTGAGGTCATCACGTTTTTAATTTTACTACGTTTATATGTTGTAAGCACAAAGGAGTAACTGTAATTGTTAAGTTGTAACGTTCAGTTGTTCTGTTCTGTATTCAAAGTTTTAAAAAAGCATTGAATGGTGGATTTGAATGAATGTAGCAGCGCAATTAAATGAAAGACAGCTTTAAGAGTGGATTTGGATGAGATTAAGATTGTACTCACAATAATGTGTTTTGGCAGGTTTGTCCTCGAGGAGAGCGGGCCAACATGCAGAAAGTGTGTGAGCGCTGCATCGAGTCTCCTGAGATCTACGACTGGCTCTATCTGGGGTTTATGGCCATGTTGCCTCTTGTGTTGCACTGGTTCTTTATTGAATGGTACTCTGGAAAGAAGAGGTGAGACTGAGTTCCAAAGCTGCTGCTGTACAGAGGAAGTTACTTCTGTGTGAAATGACCAAAGTGATCATGTCCATAAGTCATATTGCATAACTTCAAACTTAATGAAGAGTTTATATAATGAGCACTCAGTGGCACTTCTGGTCTAATGTGTAATTAATATTGCAAACATATCTATAAAACACATCTCTAAAGGCCAAACATAAAATATTACTATATAAAATAGCAAATGTAAAGAATATGTAGACTGTAGCAGTAATGTACTTTTTCTATTAAGTGAAATAGAATAGTCCCAAATTTGAATTATAGCATTCAGACTTCTGCTGTTCTAACCTTTGCTTCTATGAAAATATGTAACTGAAAAAAGGCAAATAAGCAGTTTAAGCCTGCACACAGGCCTAACATTAGATGATATTTAATACCAGACGCACCTGAAAGGTTCATCTGTGGCAGCAGTAAGGCTTATGACAAAAACACTCCGTCTTATAACTGTAGCATTATAAGAAAGTCATAATGAAACAATAAATAGAAAACACTTCAAATAAAAATGAACACGGGGCTAACGTGACCCCGCCCCCGCCCGGTCAGCATTTACTCAGCTTTAATATCGCTCTGGCTAGCTTAGCGTTGTCTGTGATGTTCTGTTAGCAGTACAATGCAGTTGTTTCTGTTCTGGATGCAGTTTGAACTTTACTAACATGCTGTCGTCCTTTTGTGCAATAACAACAAAAATAACGTCCACATCTACGCGGCAGACTGTTCCACTATTTCCCTCCTCCAGCTGACTGTAGTGTAAGTGGAAACGAAAAGCAGAATCCACAGACGAGCAGACTGATAATTACAAGGTTCTTGATTGCCATCCCTTAAATTTCAGCCCCCTATCTTTCTACAAGCCTTCAGTAGTGGAGACCTTACTATTATATTTTCAAACAAATTCAAGTTCTCAGGATTTCATGTTGAACTACACTTTTTTCTATTCCTGTCACAGTATAATGTTGAATGATATAGCTTAGCTATATCTAGGGAACTACGACTAACTTTAATATTAGACAAAGATAAATCAAGTAAATATAAAATGCACTTTTCAGGGTACTATGTAGGAAAAGTAATTGCCCCCCCTCCCCCACCAGAGACTTTGGACAAAGCAAAAGCATGCTGTGCACTGACAAGAAGAAATCTGAAGTCACATTACATCTGTTGTAAAACTAACGTAGCATTTCATAAAAAGAACACATGGCAGCAGTAAAACATGGTGTTACTTTGATGTTCTGGGGCTGTTTGCTGCTTCAGGACCTGGTTGACTTCCTGTAACTGATGGAGTCAATTCTGCGCTGTACCAGAAAATCATGGAGGAGAAGCTCAAACACACTTGAACAATGATCAGTAACAAACCCCCACGTCCACCTGTTAATGGCTTAAAAATAAAAAAATGAAGGTTTTGGACTGGTGTAGTCAGTGTCAGGGCTTAAAATAAACCGCTTTGACCTTAAACAGGTCATTCACGCTGAAAAACCCTGCAGTGTAGCTGAATTAAAACAGTTTTGTAAAGAAAAATGAGCTTCTAGTTACGTGAAAGACTCATTGCCAGTTATTGTAAATGCTTGATTGCAGTTCTTGCTTCTAAGGGTCTAGTTAGTAGGTTTAGGAGGCAATTACTCTTAAATAAGAGCATACAGGTTTGGAGAAGGTTTTGCCCT
>NW_024582612.1:253451-254518 GCF_018398535.1 Haplochromis burtoni | reverse complement strand
GTGCAAATGCTTTCAGACTGGTACACGATGCTGTACAACCCAAGTCCAGACTATGTCAACACATTACACTGCACTCAGGAAGCTGTGTACCCACTGTGAGTATTGCCAGCAATCATTTCGCCAAATTCTACAATTAACCATAAAACAATAATTCCCAGCACTCCACAGAAGAGGACAAAGGTGTGTTTGCAGCAGGGCATCAAGGCCATACTGTGGGACACTGAGCTCTGTGTCTTAGGGCAAAATTTAAAAAAAGAAAATACAATTATACGTTAAATAAGAAAAAGCTTAGTTATGGACAGCAGAACACGGTTCAGGTCAGGCAGGTGGTTCCTCCCAGTCAGTCCCTTCAGCCTCACTGTTGATGCCTACATGAGTGACAGCAGAGACACGGAGCGCTCTCAAACACCAGCAACTTTAAGAAGGCTGGGTACTCTGAACTGTCGCTCGTCAGGAACTGTTCCCTGACCCTGAGGCACAGGGAACAAACCCTGTTATCAACTGGGGAAAAACCTCAACGTACAGGCAGCAAGCTGAGGAGATACCAGCATACCCAGTCTTTATTCAAAAGGTTGAGGTTATTTATTGGATCTTAGTGTTTCAGTCAGATGAGTTCTTAGATGACTTTTCCTCCTGTTACACTGCAGATCATGACAGGTGGACACATGGAGGCTGGCAGCAGCGTGCTGACAGGAGAAACACTGGGAGGTTCATTCGATATAAAGCAGCAGGAGAGTAGCCTCACACTGACCAATGATCGAGGCTACTTTGTTTATTAGACAAGCTGAACAGACACCTGCTGAATGAGTAAACCGATCAACATGCTTCTGATTCTTTATTCTCTTTTTTAACTCTTGTGCAGTTTCCTTCTGAACTGGTGCACAGGCTGGTGGGAGGTCACCTCAGGCTTGTCATTCATTCTGTATCTGTTGCATCAGCGTAACACGAACTCCTGAATGTCCTTTTTCTCAGCTACACCATCGTGCTGATCTACTATGCATTTTGCTTGATACTAATGATGATGCTGCGTCCTCTGTTGGTGAAGAAGATGGCGTGTGGTTTGGGCA
>NW_024582612.1:202583-253381 GCF_018398535.1 Haplochromis burtoni | reverse complement strand
AAATAACTCTGAGTAAAGACGACTGTGTTATTGTTTCAGACTATGCATTCCCCTACATCATCCTGGTCCTGTCTCTTGTCACGTTGGCTGTTTACATGTCTGCCTCTGAGATACAGGTAACTACAGTCACTGCGGTGTGGGCATTTCTTATTTCCCAGTTTAACTTTACAATTGTGATCAAGAAGTTCTTCGATTTGATATGAGGTTGGATACTAATTCTACTTCTTTACAGTGTTTATTCATCGACTTGTATAAAGTTACAACAGCAAAATGACTCCTCCAAACTAATTGTGTGGGCACTAACCATTTAGGAATTACACTAGTTTGGTTCGACTCTAGACTGTAGATGGTTGTTGTTGTTGTTGTTGTTGTGTTTTTTTTAAACCCCTTACCTGTAAAAGGCTGATGGGGTATTGTTGCCCCCTCAGCGGGCAGGCAGTGTAGACAGACCCCACACGAACATGATAACTTGCTGAACACACAACACACACACCACCCCTCACACACACGCACAACGAACGAACAACGACAACACACACCACACACATACATCATCTACGGATGCATGTACTGTTACAGGATCTCCTACCTGGTTTTGCGGTGTCATATAGGCGCAGTTTTGTGCTAAGGCTAAGGCGTGCTGCAGGCTATAGGAGGAGGATGTTCGTATGATGTGCTGCTTATTGGTCCTGTCTCTTGTCACTGTTACCATACATGTCTGCCTCTGAGATACAGTCTTTTAAGAATCTGGTTGCCAAGAAGAAACGTCTCATCGTCCTGTTCAGCCACTGGCTGCTGCATGCTTACGGCATCATCTCGATCTCCCGACTGGACAAGCTGGAACAGGACCTGCCGCTGCTGGCCCTCGTGCCAGGACCCGCTCTGTTTTACATCGTCACAGCCAAATTCACTGAGCCCAGCCGCATCCTCTTGGAGGCTGGCAATGGACACTGAGCTGGATTTATCAGGAGTTCAATAAATAACTCTTGAAAAAAAGTCACAGCAGCTTGCCCCTGTCCAGTGTGATGTCTTGAAATTGTCTGTTTATTTTTAGTTCAAAATCTCAGTCAGTGAGGAGTCGGACTCAAAATGCCAAACGTAGTTTGTTAATTTCTGTAACTCATGAAATATAAGCTCAATAATTCATTCACGCTCAGCTTCAGTTCTCATGTGAAGTGTCTACAGGTCTGACATGACAATGATGTGGTCCCAGAAGTCTGGCGTGTACAGTAAAGTGTATGCACTACTGCTTTGTCAAGTGTGGTGGAAGATGTGATCTTTCCGCTGGAGCTGAGCAGCTGTTTCTAAAGCGTTAACGGGTCGCTGCTTTTAATGTTTATTTTAAATTTTGATTGGTGTCAGAATTTCTCCAGAGGAAAATCGCTCCGACAGATATACTTGAAAAGGTTTGCATGTTGACTCCTGTTGAATATTTCAGCCTTCACAGGTTTGTGGAGGTGAAAGTGCACTGTATATACTGTACATTGCTTGTAAATGTTAGTGTATTCAGTATGTTTATCTGCATATACATAATTTAAAACTAAAACTTTGAATGTTATCTTTGTGTTGCTGACTGTATTGATCTTTGTTACCATGAGATTCAACTTTTATTGGTCTCAAACATTTACCTGATATCAAAGTGTACACCTGTGTTACTGCAGGTCGATCTGTGTGACGATGCACTTAAATCTGCAGATCATTTTGCTCACAGTCATCTGTATAGGCTGCAACATATGTTGATGTTTCTTTGTAAATGAATAAAGGTGTCAGAAAATGGTTTTGCGCAGATCTTTGGTATCATTTTGACTGACACGTCCTGTAACCCGGCAGTGCAGGTGGGAAGCTTGTTCTTCTCTCAGGTTGTCAGATGACAAACAGGAAGGTTGCTGCATCTGGAAATGTGGAAAAATCCTCAAAAAGACTGTTTCCTGTTGTGACTTCTTCATTTGTATACTGAGCTTTTGCACATACCCACACCAGCTGTTTAGAAGAATGCAGCTACAGCAGACCTGAGTGCGTTTATGTTTTCTCATCTTACAGTTAATGCAAGTAAGGGTTCATGCACAGTAACCACATTTTGGATGGTAGGTAAATACGCTAACAGATCTGACTAATACGTGAAGATTTTACGCTCCTGTAAATCGTATCACATCAACCATAACTTTGTGGGCATGTGTGTGAAGAGAAAGTACAGCAAAGCAACAAAAGCTGAGACAAAAAGAACATTTCGTATCATCAAAAAGGTAAAACTGGTATTGGAAATGAAATGCACACAAATTTGGAAATATTACACTCAAATCACTGACACACATACCCACACAGCAAAGTCAAAAAGGTACAAGGGCTACGTCCCCCGAGGACTGTGAAAGCCGGTGTTGTGCCAAAAAGGACTTTGTGCTGCTTCTGTGTTTATATCTATTGTCTTTACTTGTCTTCAGAATACCACGGGGTGACTCCTCTGATGTGATGGGATAAGATAAACCTTTATTAGTCCCACACCTGGGAAATTTGTTTGGTCATGGCAGGAAGTGGACAGTTAAAGTTAAAAGCAGCAAAAATTAAGAAAAGAACAATAGAATAGAAGATAAAGTAGAATAACATACTATACAAAATAGAATAAAATACTGTGTTGCAACAGAAGAAGTGCACATCAGGGAGACTAGGTGAAGGCTGATCCATGGTGTATTAGATGTTTGACAGCCAAACCAATAACACAGTGTTCACATTTCCCCCCCCCAAAAAAATCCGCGAAACAGCGAGGCCGCGAAAAGTGAACCTAGCGAGGGAACCACTGTATTCAGAGTGTTGCAGTTATGAAAAATAAGCAGTACATTTGACAGAAATACCACCTACATTTACATTTACTTCAATTTGCCATAGGTGTATAAATATTTGAGATTTATATTATAGTTTATTTGTATGTCACGCTGACAGCTTAGCACGAGCTGATTACCATCCACTGTGAATACATGTGATATAAAGTGTAATCTGTAGTTGTGGGCTCACACACAGAAAAGTGAAGAACAACGTTTCACTTGTAGAATGGATCCGACTGTCTACCCTGATGACTACTACGGACTGTTGCATACAGATTTAAAATATATAAAACATTGCTGTACTAATAATCTGAATGACAGATGCATAGAAAAGAAATGATCTGTTGGGGCTTATAAGGTAAACGTTTGCAACAACTGCCTGAGCTCAGCTCATTCAAGCGGCAATGATGTACCGCTTTGGAGGAGAGCAGACGTGAGTATTACAGCCAGTTATTACACAAATGAAAAACAATGTGATAATAAGGTATAAACTGTGCCAGTGCAGAAACACCTACTGTTGCAAAACATGACACTGAAGTTCTGCAAGCACCTGCAAAGACAACATGCGGACGTGACATCCAAACCAGATGCAGCTCGATGCTCAAAGTGTGTGGTCTCACAATGTCCTGGCACTTTGATCTCTTCCTAGTCTTACAGACCTACAAACTTACTGTAAGCTTGTGCTGTTTAATGGCAGACAACTTTCCATATTAAGTTGCCAAGTAACAAAAATATGATGGAACTAATGTAACAAATTACTTTCTACATGGTGTGATTACTTATGTTTTTTTAAGTAAAGAGTAATTTGTTACTTTCTGGGAATAACTTTTTTGTTTTAAACACAGTACAACCAGAGAATTTTTTTTAAAAACATTTTATTAATACACTGGAAGATGACATGTTTGCCATATGAAAAATACTTTCTTTTGATAATAGCTGATTGCAGCATCTTAGAGGGACAAATGTAGCTTGGCCATTGGAAATCAGTAGCTTACCATCTGTGATTATGCATTCCCCATGATTAGAGTGTAGTTAATGTAGACACCTGCACGTCTGAACACAAATATACTTAAATAACCTGAGACAAGAGCAAAGGCGAGTCCAGGGTTTACTCACATCAGCATTTGCTGTTTTAAGCATTCAGCTCTTTGGAAACCCGAGCGGTCACAGATTAGTTTGCACAGCACACAGTGTGTGATGTTAGGATTTCAGCTGAACACGCTGTCACACACTTGTGTTTAACAAAACAATATCTTCATTATCGCATTTAGTTTAGGAACATACAACATCCTGGCCTGATGTTCACAGCGACTCTACCACACTAGCAAACACAAAGTGGAAGACTGAGGTGAAATACTCGACTGCCCACAGAGAGACCATGCAGTGGCTCTGATCAGCTGCATGGGGCAGGAATTAGTCCTCAAAGTTCGCCAGTGTATCATTCTAGCTTAATTTTTCCACTTTCAAGTCAAAGAAAAAAACTCCAGAACCACTAAATCATCACGTGCTCAGATAACCTCGCTCTTAAGTAAACGGGTTACATTGTGGTGAACTGTGTGTTCTCTTCTCGTCATCCTGGAGGCGGACATAAACTTTTCAGTGTCTCTTCTTTTCTCTCCTTTTCCCAGCAGCATGCATGTCATACTATGTGGGTGGATGACAACACTCCATTAATGATATTCACTTGAAATCTATTCAAATAATTTTAACCATCTAATAAAATCCTGCAGAATCATTGCAAAGGAGACTAAAGGTGTTTCTGGCAATGACACGATATTAAGAGATTACGGGCTGTGTTCACTATTAGCATGACCGATAAATTCTTCAGATGAGCTGCTGGGAGTTCAAAGTTCGATGGCAATTTAGATAATTTGATATCAAGGCAAATTTTGTTAGAGCGGACAGTGCACTGTGTGGTCATGCAGGCTGACAGAGATTCTCTGCATAAATCTGACAGGCCAGGTGTAGTGCAGGACTCAACCAGAGGAGGGCGCTGTTATTACAATTCCACCATATAAACCTGAAATCTGAGCGTAACCGCTAAGTTGTTCATGTTACCGTTACTCTTAAACATGCACAACATGGTTTGTTTTCAGCAGGCTGTGTGAGGGTGCAGGTATGCGTCAAAGTCAAAATTCCACATCGTCACATCGTGCAGCTCCGAGTCTCATTATTGTCACATTGGAAATTACATTTCAATTTGCTTCATAACAACTGTAAAATCAGAAAGAAAGAAAACAGTCGCCATATTTGTGCAGGCTGAGAAAACACACAACAGATTGTGTCGTTGTGGAATGATCTTTGACACACTGGAAGCCCATCAGGTCACTGTAACTTCCATGCATTGGGATTCTCCTCCTCTGTCCTGATGCAGAAACATGTGGATGCAGAATGAGGACTGAGTGAAGCACGATGAGCCAGAGCTCAGCTACTGTGCTCACAGCATGAAGGCCTCTACATCACTCATGCACTCGATAAATCAGCCCTTCTCTGTCCAAATAAAGACACACAATCACAACCACATCTGGCCCAAAATGAGACACTGTTAGCATTACACTCAACACAATTCACAGTGAACTGTGCACTGCAAACATTAGTGAATCATCTTTGTGGGATTCATTTAATATTTCTCCCCAAAATGTACATGAACATAAACGTGCATGCAATCAAACCAGCCACAAAAATACCCCAAACTGACGCCGCGTCCTCTGTGGTAAATACTGCAAGATGACCAAATCCATTAATCTGGCTCTGTGCTGGTTTTTCTTTAATCAGTCTCCATTGTTTGCATCAACTGTGGAAAGCAAGTGAAGGCTCCAGATGGACAATCACAATTATAAAGCATCGTAAATCACCAAGAGTGTATAAGTACAGGCCTCTCCAGAGTTTCACCAAGCACCACTCAAATCATCAACATTATTTCTGGATGTAGATGATGATAATACACAGAGTTCCCACCAGTCCTAAGGCCTGGATGCCCAGGAACCAGAGCAGCAGCCAGAAGAAGACGATCACGACCGGCTCCACTGTTTTGTCCCCAAAGTACATCTGGCTGAAGCCCATTCCCCGCAGACACTTGTTGAGCGAACCAAACAGAGTCCCCATTCGCTCACAGTCGTCCAACAGAGGCTCTCTGGTACTGGGATCATTCGTGCGGGACCAGGTTGCACTGGGATCAGTTCGAGGGCGGTTCTGGCTGACATCAGTCTGTGGAGGCAAAGATATATTTACGAATTCCTAAATTCAGATGGCAGGTAAATTAATGCAACACTTGTATAAAATGTAAGACAGCTTATAGTGCATCCTGTAATATATTGGGCAAGAAAATGTCTGATTGTGAAGATTTTTGTCAACCCCTTACTCGACTAAGTGAAAAAAATGAAAAGAAACATTGTGAGAAACGAGTATGCTTGACCTCAGAGTAGGGCTGGGCCATATTATACCGTTCACGGTAATACCGGTATAATGTTAGGCAACGATAGGAAAATGAAATATCGCGATAGAATGGAGTAAAACGCGCATGCGCAGTGCCTTTGTTTTCATACGCACATGGCCGATTGTTGAGTGAAACAGATGAACCAGAATTGGTTTGTAAAAATGGTGCAACTTCAGTGATGTGGAACTGGTTTGGTGTTTGTCCGTCAGATACACACAAAGCACATTTTTTTTGCAGAACATGCAAGCGGCCGTCGTTATTGTCGTATTTGTCGGACTAAGATGCTCTTAAATCTGGGAGTAATCTGGGTCCTAAACTCCGTATGCTTCAGGTCAAACAACACTGCAGCATCACTGAGAGTTAAAAACTGTCTAAATTCTTTCATCTTTAATAAAACGATCAGCATTGCTGCTTTACCAGGTGTAACTATAAGTTTAACTTCCAGGCATCCATGAAAACAAAATTTATTACATTTAACGGAGTTAGAAGTTAGCAGGAAGCTAGCGGAAGTTAGCTCGCTAGTTTCGCTAGTTACCTAAGCATGATATAGCATGTTCTGACTGAGAGATTTCTGAAAAAATTCAAACGTACAGCTCTGCTATCACTTCCAACATAAATGAAGACAGGAAAACTAAACAGCAGTGATGTTTGTAGGGTTACTGAAGTTGGGCTAGCTGGTATATAATGATGTGCTACGTGATCGCTAGCGACACAGCTATGTTAGCATAACATAAACAGTGAAGCTGGAGGACTGAACACTAACACTTTTCCACTTATAAAAGTTAACGTGAAGGTTCTTCTGATGGTTAGAGACAAATGCAATCGCATGGCAGGATGCTGTAAACGGACCAAACTTCAGTCAGGAGAACAACTGAGATAATCCATCCACAATACGAGGTTAGTCATTAATATACTGCAACAACATGGGAATAGAGCAGCTGCCAGAGAATTCAACATTAATGAATCAATGGTACAGAAGTGGAGGAAGCAAGAAGAATGAGTTTAATAAAGTTTGATTTATCTGACTGCTTTGTTTCGCTTAATGTGCCTTATAATCCCGTGCACCTTATGGTCCGAAAAATACGTACTGCACACTGCAGTTTAATGTTGCAAAGCACCTCTTTTTAACTTCAGTGGATATTATACATGGTTATGCTCAGGATATGTCAGCCCATTTCTACTGGAAATGCCTTTTGGTTAAACTTTCAGCAAGGAATTTGCATTTGCACTGTTACATTTTTATAAAGCTTTAATGTACATAAAAACCAGCTTCTTGTTTAAGTGAAAATAAATGAAGGTTGTCTTTTTGCGCTAGTAATGTTGTGGAGTTGTATTTTGTCTCGCATCAATTATATCGTCAGTTATATCGTTATCGCAAATTTTCAAATATATATCGTGATAAATATTTTTGGCCATATCGCCCTGCTCTACCTCAGAGGTTACTTTTACTCAGAATAATTCAACTTGTGAACAGATGAATAGCAAACGTAAATAAAAATGTTAAACTATACATAGACAGTATGTAGAGAAACTGACAGCCACAATGTGTTTGCCCTGTGGAGATCTGCAGAGAGCTACAGTCAGTGACAGCGGAAGCTTTGAGAAGCACATAATTATAACGCTCAGTTACTTCTTTGTATCTGTAATGATGTGCTGTTGTTTTAGCTTAGCCAGAGAAGTGAGCTGACCGGTTATCACACTGGATGTGCATCTACTAATGAACTGCTCTTATTCAGCAGTGTGCTCCAACAGTTTCTGCTGCAGCGTAAAAAAGACGCTCTGTTATGATTTAAAGAAAGTCAGGCAACTTAGTAGAGCTCCCATTTTTGTGGTCTAAAGTTGTGTCCTACAAAATTACTGTTTACTGATAAATCTGTTTTGCTCTCAAGCCTCATCTAGTGATGCCAATGACTAGGCAATCAGTGACATGCAGTCCTCTGATGTCACATTTTTGGATCGTCTCAGACTGCTTGCAACCCCAGCTGAGTAGGTACTTAAAATACAAAGTACCTGGTACTAGCACCTAATGGAACATGCTACAAGCTGAGTCTAGAAGCCTATCTACGCAGAAGTTAACTGTGTAGTAGTTCAGTCTCTCTCCACAGCCTCCATTTGTGCTGCACAGTTCTCATACTGTCCACTTTTGTAACAGTTCAGATTCCATAAAGGCAGCATCTCACCCAAGATAGCAAACCAACCAGTAGGACTAGCAAGACTCGACAAGATTGGACAAGTCAAGCTAAAACTTCATTCCAGCGTGGCATTTCTACAGACAAACCAACACGCTGATCAAACACAATTATGTGTGTTCGTGTTTGTTTGGTTGAGGATAAAGTAAGTGTCCCTTTAGATACAGTTCAAAGCTTAATGCTGAATCCATTCAGCTAGGAAGATACAAATTACTATGACGATTAATGTGGTAGTATTTATAATGAATTAAAAAGTGTCTGTGGGTGGCCCCGGCCTTTGGTACTGCTCCAAATGCTACATAATTCTGTGGGAAACACTGCATTACAGATGTAACCAGTGGTGACAAGATGGGAAAAAATACAGCAAGGCCCGGGTTTAGTCCCTGCCAAACACACTCACATCTACTGAGGCCAAGACTGCGCTCAAAAAGTAAGATCATTTAATGGACCTTTGTCAAGCAAATCAAAGCTTTGCTTGCTGGCACGTATCACGTCTACATACGAGCTTACATTTCCACGTCGGCACTTGTGTGAAAAAGCATCACATCTATAGTTCATATAGAAGAAAACTCAACTCAAGCATAACGTAGGGCTGATTCATCGAGTACTTGGAATAACTCGATTATAAAAATTCATTGTTTCACTGCATCACTCTATAGCGCTAACCATAGCAGACCTGCAATAATGAAAGTATGGATAAAGAGCCCACCAGTTTCTCAACAGGAAGACTGAAAAATCAACAACAGCAGTGATGATGAGAGTTTAATGTGGAACCAGGTCCTCCTACACTCCGGAGAGCAAATGCTTTAGAAAAATATAAGAATAAAGGCTTTTTTTTCTTTCTACAGGCCAATGAAATGTACATGGGCTCTGAGCCACTGACCTGGGGCTGTTAGGTTGGACACTGAATTATTATTAACATCTACAGCATTACAACATCCGTTTTCAGCAGCACAGGCTGACAACTCTCTCATTAAACATGCAGACACGCTGCTGTCAGGGCTGTTTGCCTCCGATTATTATCTCCAATAATCTATTTACTTTTGCATTTGGAAAGTGGATGCTGTAAAATATTAAATGTTTCTTTGACAGATGTTGGATGCAGTGAAATTTTAAAACACTGAAATTTCCAAAACACAAAACAATGAGCAGATCAGTTTTGAAATGCCTGTTTTTCCACTTTGGAACATTTACCGTTGCTCATTAATAAGGCAGCAGTCGATTAAAAACTCGATTGCTGAACTAATAACACCACAATAGATGCAGTTTTCTTTATTAAATGAAATAATAAAGAAAACAATTAGAAATAACAGAGGATTTGTGATATTTAAAGTAGGGCCCACTGCCACTGGTGTACTTTGACCGATCAAGTTTACTGTGGGTTCAATGATCAATGGCGTGTTCTGACACAAAGCAATGCGTCTTACAAGAAGACGGGATCGTTAACTTCATATTGTATGATGTTACATGGCTTCTATAATATCCCGACTTAAGTTATATCCTGTCCTGTCCGCGGATCCTTTGCTTAATTCTTCGAATAAAATAACATCTGAATGGAATCTGACTCAAGTGTTTACGTTAGGACAACAGATAAAGCTCAAAAACAAAGTTAAACCTGACGGCAGGCTAAGCCGACACGGTGAAACCGCTCCCAGATCTTGACAACTCGGCCCTGTTTGCCACAATGTTAGCATGAAATCTGAAAAAGGCGGCTACGGCTAGCTCAACAAACGCCGCTCGGCCGCTTTACCCGGTGCCGCTGGCTGTGCAGTGGTGCCTGCCTTCCACCCTGGACAGGCGGAGGAATATGCTGTCTTCTCCGGTTTTCCGTTGGTAGCTCTTCTAACTCACGTCGATGAGAAACATGCCGGTCATTAACAGGAGGCGTCACAGCAGACATAGTCCTGCTAGTACAGTGACAGGAACTTTTAGGAGTAAACACATGCTGGGGAAGCGACTCAGAGCGCGTTCTCGATCTCGGGAGCCAGCAGATTTTTTTAAGCGTCTAAACTTCATCGACCCTGTGACAAGGCGCCACCTACAGGGCAGGAAAGTAATGGCAGCGTTGTTATCTCCCTTCACTTATGTGGAACACAGAGCCAGACAGTCGTGGAAATGCTCGGGAAATAGTATGGAAGCTTGTTTCTATGGAAACATGCTTCCTCCACTAAAAAGAACCACATTAAGGAAACAATTATTATCGGTCATTTTGAGAATAAAGCTGAAATACGTCGAAATATAGAGACGCAGTGGTTTCAAGGCTGCTATACCCTGTACAAACAGCCTCGTGTAGATGAGTCAGCGACACAAACTGATCAGCTGTCTTATCATGTCTTGTCCTCCATCCTCTTTACTGCACGATATCCTGTCCACTGGCAACATTTCATTTTGCACAAATCCATGTTTGTGTGTTTTTTCCCTTGTGACCAGATGCAACGCTCTGCACGGACTTTTTTCACCCCCTTATACCCATCACCACACTGTGTTTAAATCGTTTCCTTGAAACTAAAACTGACTCTGAGGTATGATTTCACTAACTCATCTACACAAGACATTTTGTACAGGGTATAGCAGCAGTTTGCCTTGAAACAACTGTAAGCTCCACATTTTAAAAAAATAGTATTTCCACTTTTTTCCTTGAATTTCTGGAATAGAATTTCAGCTTTATTCTCAAAATGATCAGTAATATTTTTTGTCTTAATGTGGCCTTAACCATCTTCATATATTTTTTTCCTGGTAGTGTGCCAAAAATTTGTGTTCCTATTACGAACATTTTGGGTAGATAAGCACACATTAGTTAATTCATACAATTTTACAGTTGGGAGTCATGTTTAAGTGCAGTTTCAGTAAATCTCCAAATGTCTGCTTGGAAATAGGCCCATCAATTTTCTTCTGCTTATCCATTTGATGTTGGGTGGGCTGAAGCTGCTGTCCCAGGGAAACAGATGGCACACGCCCTGTCTATTACAGGGCTAACACACCAATTAACTTAATCACAGTCTTTGGATGTGACGGAAGCCGGAGTGCCCGGAGAGAACCTGTGAAAGCCCCAAACAGAACATTTTTGCTGTGAGGCAACAGTTGCTAACCACCACATCACCACGTTTTTCATGACTTTGTTTTTTTTAAAAATTTAAACAAAACCTTTTTATTTTATGTAATGATTTCATAATCAGACTTCCTCAGGTATGTGATCACTCGCGTTCATTTAGTTTATCAGCATGATTAAACTAAATCTGAGTCTAAAGTAGAACCCATTAAATACCGGTGTGGATGTGCATCATTTTGCATCACCTTCAGAGAGGAGCCCTGTGCTTGTATGTGGTGTCTCAGTGTGCTTCTGCTGAGTTATGTGACATGCTTTGTATGTTGCTTTGTGCTACTTTGTAATGTAGCAGTACAGTTTTAAAGTTTTGAGGTGATGTGCATTTATGGGACAGTAAAACAAGTAAAAATGGTGTTTCCGTTAATTCACTGATACAATAAAGTGCTGTCACGGGTGTCATTTTCCGTGTAATTGGTAATGTTATTTTGATTTAATTAACATGTCTGCACTAGTATTACCTTGCTTATAATGATATGGACTCAACCAGTTAACCTAACATTAGACTGTGGGAGGAAACTCCAAAGGCTCCAGCTGATGTTGACCGTCCTGTGCTAACCACAATACTTCAGTGCCCCTTCACTCCTCTTCCTCTCAACCACCTCCATCCCCAGCATGGTGTGTGTGAAAACATTAGCAGGACTGTTTAATGCTTATGCTGCGATGTGATGTACAAAACTATTAGGAGGCGGTGCACAGGCGGACCCCCCACAAGGTTCAAAAAGCCTTAGGCTGGCCCCGATGTTTTAATGTGTTATTCTGATTGAAGTGTGGGATTACATGTCACTCGTAAGCAGCGTAATCCCAGCTAATCTGGGATTCCTTTTCACTCTGCACCTTGGAAACAACATCAGAGAGATAGGGCTACTAACATGGATATACAAAAGGCCGTCTTTTTGTAAGGTTAATTTGACAAAGGATGCATCTGCTGGTACTTTTTCACATTTTGCAGTCGCTTCTGTTAGCGGCCCATTCCTGTCCATCCTTATGTTCCTGCCATGATGGGAAAAGTGGAATAGCAGAACTCAGGTTAAGTGAGGCTCAGATTTCATTTCTGTGTTTCTATGTGTATGTAATCTGTTTCTCAATGATCACTGCTCATTTTGTTAGTATGTGGCATCACATTGCAGTACTCTTGTGACAACCGAGTATCAGTAGTGCCAATAGTATAAGTGCTGAACAACAGTGCTGTTTTATAACATTAGATACTGCCAGTGTTGGGAAGGTTACTTTTAAAATGTAATCTATTACAGATTACAGATTACATGCCCCAAAATGTATTTTGTAACGTATTCCGTAACGGGTATGGCAGTCCAGTCTCCCTGCAGCACGGACTACACTGCTCATCAGGCTACATGCTTTAGGGCGATGCCTGTAACACTCTGCCTATTGCCTTCATATTAAATCATTTTGTGAATAATTTTTTTAAATATTTCTTTACGTCATTATGAAGGCTGCAAGTAGAGGTGACATGGGCTGCGAGATTGAAACACAGACATGAGAGCCTCTTAATGCGTGTTTTGTTTGGGTTTCCACCAGCATGGAAACCAAAAATATGGAGTTCATATCCTTATGAAACAGGAAAAGACCGCCGTGTAATCCATTCATTTCAACAAAGTAACTGCATTCTAAATACCACCTTTTTAAACGGTAACTGTAACGGAATACAGTTACTCATATCTTGTATTTTAAATATGTAACGGCGGTACATGTATTCCATTACTCTCCAACACTGCTCATGCCTGATGTGAAAACAAAAACGCAGCACAAACAGAAAGAGAATCATGACATCTAGAAAAGACTGAGAAGTTCACACCAGGGGACAAGGTGTTCATCAGAAACTACTCCTATGGTCCGAAGTGGATTCCAGCAGTCACTGTGAGATCATCGACTGGCCTTGATGATCTCTCCCTCGATGGTCTTACATCGTTGCAATCGAATCGGGTCAAACTGTGAAGCAACGTGTGGATCAGGCGAGAGCAAGAGTTGCAGACACTGTTCCTAGTGCACCGGACAGGGAGGTGGAGCCATTACATGACATGGAAGCCATTCCTGAGTGCTGCTTGCCATCAGGGGTGGGCACCACACCACAACCATCATCGGAGCCCCAGGAGCTACCATATGCTCCGGAGACTCCTCAGTGGCACCAGTGTTGCAACGTTCCCAGAGAGAGAGACGTCCACCAGAGACTCTAATGGACTTTGTTAGATAGAATGAGATCTTCCAGGAATAGAGCAAACAATGCAGTCTGATCTCAGAGGAAGGACGTATCTTCCTAGTTAGCATTAAAAAAAGAAACATATGTACAGTTGTATGGTTACCATAGTTATGTGTTAATTCCTTGTTAAGCATTTTTCAGTACAAGCATTTGTTTGTAGACAAGTAGGAGTCGTTGACTTAAGGGGGGAGGAGATGTGATATTGTAACGAAGCATTTGCTTATATAAATATATGTATACGTGTATGGGTATGCATAACAGTTATTATTTCCAGGTACAGGCATTGTTAGTTCATGTTTATTGCTCTGGAAAAGCACACGGAGTGGGATGGGTGTGAGAAAGGGCATTTTGTGTTGTTATACCAGCAAGGCCAGGAGAGGTGGTATTGGTGCTGTGTTAAGTAAATGTCATGTAAGAAGACAGAAGAGCGTCATGTACATGATGAACATGGCGCCTGTGTTCGGCTTGGCTGCTGTTCGTGCTCCGTGTTTTTGTCGACTGCTTCAGTATATTGTTTTTTATCTTGTCATCTCATCTGTGATATATCATGAAAGTCTTGACTTTTAAAGCTTTGAATTGTGACGCCCCTGCTTACATTTCTGATCTTTTAGAACCCCACGCTCCCTCTCGCAGCCTGAGATCTTCTAATCAAAGGCTGTTGGTAGTCCCTCGAACATATTTTAAAACCAGAGGTGATAGATCTTTTAGAGCGGTGGCCCCCAGGTTGTGGAATGCTCTCCCATCATTACGTTGCCTTGATTGTATTTATTCTTTTAAAAAGCAGCTTAAGACTCATTTATTTAGATTGGCTTTTAATTAGATTTGTGCTGTGTGTTTTATTATTAATGTATTTTATGTATTTCTGTGAGGCACTTTGTGGTTTTTATCCTGTGAAAAGTGCTGTATAAATAAATTGATTTGATTTGATGTAGGAAGTAGACGGACACTGTGATGTTGTGAACATGTGACTACAAAAGGTTCAGTAAACGAGAAGCAAGTATGTTCCCCGTGTGTGGCTCAGTGATTCCATTTTTGTTTGGTGAAGATGCAACACCCACAGAAAGCCTTCTTCACCTGCACAAATAGATGTCATTGGTTAAGGCAGACCTTCCCAAAGTGTGGGGTCCGCCCCCTAGGGGGGTTGCAGAGCCACTGCAGGGGGGGCGCGGTATGAAAAGGGGAAATAAAATGCTTGGACACTGCTAGCACGGGGCGCCTACAGAAACGCAAAGCAGGAGATGAAGCATCGCTGAATATGTTTCCAAACCAACTTCATTCAAAGCCAAAGACTTTTATTGGAGTCCAAGTTGTTCAAGTCCAATGAACAGCTTGAAATGGCACAAAGGTAAGTGGTGAACTGCCAGAGGTTAAAAAAAGCTAAGGTTACCCCAAACTGAAATGGGGTAACCTTGGTGAGAAAAAGGCAATTAACAATGGAAGAGAGACGGACCATCATAACTCTTATAAATGTAGGTCTGTCCTACAGAGAGACTGCACAGAAAGTCAAGGTGTCAGTGAGTCCAGTTTCCTTCTGCACTATGAAACAAACTGTGACAGGAAGAGTCTGACAGACCCAGAGACACGACTGAATCAGGTCATGTGATGGCGGCTCACAGGACAACAGCTTCAAGCAGCTTAACAGTGCTCGTAGTAAGAAAGTCTGTTTCAGCTGTGAAGAGAAGACTTCAAGCTGCAGGGTTGACAGGATGAGTTGCAGCGAGAAAGCCAGGCAAGACAAAGAGGCTTGCCTGTACCATGCAACACCAACACTGGACTGATGAAGACTGGAAGAAGGTATTATGGACCGATGGATCAAATGTGAAATCTTCCAGTTATTCAGTTTTGTAATATGTGTAATCACTCTTTGTTGTGATGATGTTGGAAGTTCCTTGTTTATCAGTTGATTCTTGAAACATAGCAAGCAGAAAAGGAGCCGTGATGAATGTTTTGTAAACTTCTCCTGTTAATCTGTCATTGCCTGGTGATTTGTTGTCTTAGGGTTTCTTATGGAATCGGTTATTTCAGGCAGGCTTTCGTGTTGCATGTTTCTTTAAATTCCTTGTGAGTTTACCTGTTATTATGTTGTAATTTCCCTAAGAAATGTTCTGCACTGGGTGTTTGTTACATCAAGAATACATCTTTTGATAAAACTGGGCAACATAGGAAGATAAGTAAGGGTTATCATTGAGTGTTAATATTTTCCTTTTAAAATAGCGACACCTGCTGATCATTTTGCACCAAAAGAACAACAAATATCATTTCCCCATCGATTTCTCCAAAATGAAGCATCTTCTGAACATGCACGGGTTTCCTGAATAATATTCAACAGTCAGCACTTTTGTATTGGCAATAAGAAACGGAGCCTTTCTTTTTAGCAGATTCCTAATACGTCTGGTATTAATTGAGAACACTGAAACTGACATAAGGATAATAAAACTTAATAAAACTGTAATGATTAACGGTAAGCAGATCGGTTCTTCACATAGCAGAAATCTCATGACGGCTGCATATTGTTATCGAAGTAACATTATCAATAATTGCTAATATGTAAAGAAAACGAACCTTTGAGTTGGAAGCCTTGATAAATATGGAATATATCACAGAGCAGGATGTCACCAATGACAGTAACAAGCCTCATGTATACCAAATGGCGTAGGGAGGTTAAATGATGTTGTTTTTAATTGATTTTGCTTATACTTAATGGTATATTTTACATATTTGTTACGTATGACCCATTTTATGGTATATTCTGAAAGTATTTCCTAAAAAGGAACATATGTTAAACAAATTAATTTGAAAAAGTTGCATTTAAAATAGTAAAATAGTAAAATAAGTGCAGCAGAACAATTACTATATAATGAAATCAGTTATTATTCCAGTCAACTGTTTACGAATAGTGTTCTTTTATACTGATTGTCCTTGATTTATAGAATATACCATTTATATTTTAGGTCTTTAGTTCTTTGCCATCAGTAAAGGCTCTTGCTTCGTATGCCTTCTTGCTCATTTGCCCAGATTTCTCCACCCCTGGCCAAAGTCGACTCTGAGCCTCATTGTCACCTGTTAGCAATTCTTCTTCAGATATTCACTCTCTTGAACATCTGTGAATATCTGTGAAATCCCTTGCAGTTCTAGAGATGATCGCACATTAACAATAGTTCTTTTTCCTAACTTGCCACATCTACTGCACCTGCCAGGCTGTTGTGTTAGCATCAGGAGCAACTCTACTTCAGTATTTCATTACTTTAGTATTTCAAGCTTTCATTTTCTTTCTTCAGTTTCACCGTGTGACATAGTTGCTTGCATCCCGTGTGAGTCCTGCAGAGGTTTGAGTTCAACTGCAGTTTTATCTTGTGGGTTTAAGCTTAATGCTAGCTTGCTAAATTAGTCTGATTGCTAGAAGTAAAAGAATATCTGCTCAACTTTCTTAATTGCATGCATTGTGCTGTTTTATCAGAGAAGCCTGATTGCAAGGGCACAACAAGCACAGCTCGTGGTTTTGTGTGCTTGTGTTTTAAATCTTTGGCTTCAATACTTGTTTTTATATACTAGGACTATGACTTGCTATATTTAGCAGCAGTCGTAGGAAGTAATGAAGTACAAATACTTTAATACTTTATTTATATCGCGTCAAATCACAATAACAATCACGCAAACCACTTTATATTGTAGGGTAAAAGTCCTACAATAATAAAGACAAAACCCCAACAATTAGATTGAAAAATGAGGAAACTCTCCCTTTCAACAATAAGAAACCTGTGGGAGAACCAGGCTCAGGGAGGGGCGGGGCCATCTGCTATGACCTGTTGGGATGAGGGGAAGAAGACATACTGTGGAGAGCCAGAGATGAATAATAACTTATGATTAAATTCAAATTGGTGTATAAACACATAATGAGTGAAAAAAGTGAGTGAGGAAGAAACAGCGCATCATTGGAAGATGGCAGTAGCCTAGGGCTATTGCAGCATAACTAAAGGAGGATTCAGGGTCATCTGTTCTGGCTCTGACTATGTACAAAAAGGAACGTTTTAAGCCTAATCTGTCTGTCTCCTGAATTCAAGCTTTTAGAGATATAAATAGTCTGTTAGGAGATTTTTCCATTGCTTTATTGTTATAAAGTTATTTTACTTACAGTTTACGAGGATGACCTTCTTGGTGATAATTAGAGGTGTAAATGGAACAAAAGTGTATTAACCTTGCAATTGCATAGTTAAGTCACCTAAGATACATGTGAGATGATTTGAATTTAAAAGTGTCTAACTGGGGTGCAGTGCCAAATGGCATGCAAGTAAGTATCAGGGATGTTTTGAGAGTAGAATGTAAATTTGTTTAATTCAGTAAATCGTACTTTGTGTAATCTGTCACCTGTGCAGTGTGCCATGAGTTGTAAGTTTGTGTTTTTGATGCAGTTGAAAGTGTTATTGCAGATTTGAGTCCATAAGTCAGAATTGCTGTTGATTAAAAGGTCTTGTGACTGGGAGAGACGGAGAAAACAAAGACTTATTAGGAGTGGACCTAAAGTCTGTTACATTGTTACTAATTTCGTAGCCACAGGGCTAAAAAGTTTAACTAGATCAGTGTTGCATCATTCTGTGATGGCTAGTGTGGTGTGGCAGGCAGAATAGGACCCAAATGCAGGACTCAAAAACAAAGGAATAAACCAAGGGAGGCAGCTTTATTGCTGAATCAAGATCTCCAAAAAAGAACTAAGAAAACTAGAAACTAGAAACACGGAACTCAAAACTACGAAACTAAGCCAGAAACAGAGAACTAGGACTTACCAGGAGCAAGAAGGGGAACACACAGCAATGTGAGGTATAATGACACGACAATGGACAGAGGAAACCCAGGCCTTAAATACACCAGGGAATAATGAGGGAATGGGAAACAGGAGGGAAACACAGCTGGGACTAATCTGACATAATAAGATGGGGAGGAAGCAAAACTGAAAACACTGAAGACAGGACACGAGACTGTCAAAGTAAAACAGGAAACATAGGACAGGCACAGAGACACGGACTTCACAAGGAGACACGACTGACAGGGGAGACACAGGAGATGAATGAACACAGAGACAAGGGTGACTCGACATGAAGCGAGGAACACAGGAAAGGCTCCGAGAAAACATGGAGATAGAGACTATACACTGAGGGAGAGAGAAGTACGATCACGAAGAACCTAAGACAAAAGATAATCAAAACCATGAATAACAATAATCAAAGAACAGTAAACCAAAAACACAAACACTGGGACACCGATCCAGTGCCGTGACAGAAAGCACTTAAATAGAAAAAGCATAGAAAAACGTGCTTGAATGAATAGGTGTGAATGGATGAATGAGTGCTATGAGTGCTTTGAGTAGAAAAGAGCTATATAAGAACCAGTCCATTACCTCTATTCCACCTCGCTCTCATTCACACTTGCACTTGACTTGCTTTTTGTCGTGCTTCTTCCTGTGCACACCTCCACCTCTCAAGCCTTAACTTGTTCCCTACTGTCACTACAGATCATAATGTTTTATCTGCCTGTTTGTATACGATTTATTCATTTAGACTTTACTCCTGTTTTTAACTCATCAGGTTGGTCCAGTGCAGTGACCCTGGAATCACAGCTGTTCCCATTAGTGTCCCAGCTGACACGGTCAAACTTCGTCTAGAAAAGACGCCGATCTCCAAGGTGTCCAGGGCAGCCTTCTACAACCTGTCAGAGCTGCGGTTCTTATGGCTAACTTATAACTCAATAACTCTGATCCACCCAAGCAGCTTTGTCAACCTGAAAGCCCTGCGAGAGCTCCGTCTTGATGGGAACCTCCTAACATCCTTTCCCTGGGAGGGACTCAGAGACATGCCCCGTCTCCAGACTCTGGGTCTACATAACAATCGTTTGTCCAGTCTTCCAGCCCATGCTGCTCTCTTCCTTCCTAACATCACATATCTGGATCTGTCCAGCAACAGGTTGGTCCAATTTCACAAAATCTTCAACAGATTTGCTCAAGTTTTCAGTTCTCTTTTCCTTTTCTATCAATAGGTTGACTATATTACCAGCTGAGCTGCTGGATCTTTGGTTTCCTCTTCCAGGACAAAGTGAAGGGCAAGTGGAAAGAAGAATTTTGGGTACAGTATGTTTTGGAGCAATAGTAAGACATAATCTTTTATTGTGCAGTTGATATCTATTAGTTGTGGTCATCATTAAGTCAAAAAAGTGAGTGAAATGCACATTAAGGGATAGTTTTACGAACGCGTGGTACCAGTGAAAGGATAGACTGCCCACAACAAATGTACTTTTACTTGAATTTTATTTTTCTGCAACATAGTGCCTTAAAAATCCAAAGAAATTCTGGATGGCCATAAAGTTTTTATTATCTTGTCATAATCTAGTTAATTTTCCATCTAGTATACTTCTTTAATAATTTTTTTTCTGTTTTTTTATTTTATTTAATTCTGACAATTCGACTGAAAGAAGCAGTAGCAGTACCCAGGTTTTTAATTTGACTCCCTTTACAACAACAGAGGTTATGAGGGCTAAAAGAACTTAATCCTTGAAAACCAGCTCTCCTAAAACTAGCAGCTGAAACTATAATTGGACCACTGTGTCACATTTTCAACCTACTTGGTTACAAATAAAGTTCTTTCGGATTGCAAATCTGCCATTGTTGCTCCTCTATTAAAAGAAAAGTGAACCTAGTATTTTAAATAATTATAGATGGATCTCTAAACTCTCAGTTCAGGTAAAGTGCTTGAATCTCGGGTCAGTAATAAGATTAAAGATTTTCTGGCCATTAACGCCATCTTGTCTCCTTTTAGTCAGGTTTCCATAAAAAATCACAGTACTGCTGCTGTTGCTGTACTGCTACTGCGCAAGGTCATAAATGATACAACCGAAACTCTTGATAAGAAGCAGTGTTGTTTATTTGATACTGGCTTATCAACCATTGTTTTTTCTCAACCAGCACTTGAGTGGTTTGCAAATGATCTCACAGGCAGTTGTACAGATAGAGGAGTCATTCAAGTATTGTAAGTAAAAAAGAGCGCCCATTATTATTCAATATTTATAAAACTACTCTTGGAAACATCTTGTAGTCCCCAGAATACCGACTGAATTGGGAAGCATGCAGATTTCTGGCAATAAATGCTTGGAATAAATTACAGTCAGAACAACATCAAACTTACTCTTGTAACATACTACATGTGGTAGTACAGCCTGTTCTTAAAAAAAAGTAGCCTTGACCAAAATGACCCTGCAAACTATAGGCCGATTTCCAAACTTCCCTTTTTGGCTAAAATTCTAGAGAAAATTGTGCTTTTGCAACTACAGGCCTATCTAGATGTGAATAGCATCACTGATAAATTCCAGTCTGGGTTCAAACACGTCATAGTATGGAAACGGCATTGTTAAGAGTCTTCAATGACCTCCTTTTAATTGCTGATTCAGGGCGCTCAGCGGTTTTAGTTTTATTTGATTTGTCCTCAGCGTTTGATTTAGTGGACCACAATATCCTTTTAACGAGGCTAGAGCACATGGTAGGCATTAAGGGTAGTGCTCTTAGTTGGTTACCTTTCTGAAGTTGGACGTACCTTCCTGAAAGGTCCGTCGCTGCTACGATGGGAAGTTACTCTTCCTCTGTTGCCCCCTTTTCCTGTGGTGTGCCCCAAGGGTCTGTGTTGGGCCCTATGTTGTTTTCTTTGTATTTGTTACCTCTAGGTCGCATCTTTGAAAAATATCAAATTTCCTTTCACTGTTACGCAGATGATATTCAAATTTACTTTCATCTGACTGAGGATGTCTTACCGTCATTACACTGATCTTTGATTGTAAGAGAGAAGTTAAGGATTGCTCGCACTCCTTTTAAATGACAAGAAAATGGAAATTGTATTTTTCGACAGCCATATTCCTAGGGGCCAACTAACAGGCTCACTTGGGCTGTTTGCTACCTTTCTTTCTGTCACTGCAAGCGACCTGGGTGTTCTCTTGGACAGTTCTTTTAAACTCGATAAACAAGCCTCCGCTGTAGTTAAATCTAGCTTTTACCAATTACACCAAATTGCCAAGGCCAAGCCTTACATGCCTTGTAAGGATCTTGAGAAACGTATCTATGCCTTTATTACCTCTAGATTAAACTACTGTAACTCTCTCTATTTTGGCCTCCAATCTACCCTTCTCCGCAGGCTGCAGCTTGTTCAAAATGCGGCGGCACGCCTCTTAACTGGAACTGGCAGGTTTGATTCTATCACCCCTATCCTCGCTGACCTGCATTGGCTTCCCATCAAATACCGTATTGATTTTAAAATACTATTACTTACCTTTAAAATTATAAATAACATTGCTCCCAGCTATCTTGTTGAACTTCTCAGCTTGTACACTCCTAGTAGAGCATTGAGATCAACGGGCCAATTGCCCTTAGTACAACCTAGGGCACGGTTGAAGACCAGGTTTCGCTTGATCTCAGTAGGACTAACCTGGTTAAATGAAGGTTAAATAAACAATAACAAATGACATTAAATGTGAATAAGTTAAACTGTCTTGGATACCCAGGTCTCCATGACAATCCCTGGTTGTGTGACTGCCAGATCTCCATGCTGATGTCTTTGTCCATGACCCTGGGGAGTACTGTAGTTCTTATGGACCAGTTGCTGATGTGCAGTAAGTCTCTGAGTCAGTCAGAGTTGCTGCAGACCCAAGCTGAGCTGTCCCGCTGTATGAGGCCTTCAGTCCAGCCTGCGGCCACCAGGGTAATTTCCCCAATGGGCAGCAATGTAATCCTACGTTGTGACGCCACTGGCTACCCAACGCCAACACTGACTTGGATTAAAACTTCAACCTACACAAGTAAGCTGTCTCGGGTGTCAAGTAATGTCACTAACATTTGAGAATTAGTTGAGTCATGCTGTGATTTGTTTTTCTGTACAGATTGTTGCCAACAAGACAACCTTGACAACTCTGAACAGCTGCCTAGGATTTTGGAGAGTTGTAAGTGCAGGTGCTTTGTCGCTTCTAATAAACATTTTTATTTCATACAGTGCTTCAGATTCTCTTACTACTTAAAGTACTGTATCTGTATTTGCGTCCATAACAGAGAAGGTATTTAAAGTATTTAGAACTGAAGTGTAGTGAACACTTCAGTTTCTGTAGGTAGGCTGTTTCATTGTTCTGACCAGTTTTTATCCCTTGGTTCCCTAACTCCATGGTTGCAATAGTTTTGAACAACTGACAGTTAATACCGGTGTCAGAGGACATTAATGCATGCGAGACTCAGTACTGCGATGCACTAAATTTAAAGATTGGGAATTTTAAGTGGATCATTACTGATGAATTTAAAATGTCAATATTATGGCCTTTATTACTTTTTTATTTATTCACTGCAGAAAGTAATCTTGTACACTACTTTACTACAGCACTGGAAATATTATGATTACTACCACTAATAATATCAAAAGTAATAGTAGAAGTAGCAATGGAGTTTACTCTGCAGCACCACCTGATATGCAGATCAGTTAACTCATAAAAGCAAAAGTCCCTGTTTTAATAGGAAGATGTGCACAATGTACATTATTATCATAAAGCTGAGAGCAGAGCTGTCATAGTCTGACTCAGAGTTTCTGTGTTTGGACTTTTTAAATTCATATTTATCAAATATTTGAACCTACGTAGTTTTTGGCTCTCCTCATAGTTGTAATGAGTACTAGATATCATGATGAATTTAGTCAAAAAACATGTTACAAGATGTTACTAGCCTGTTTTAATTAAAATATTTTTGTGGATCTTAGGACCCCAGATGAAAGCCATGAAAGCACTCCCTGTCTCATAACATAGACATCCAAAAACTCACTGACACTGACAAACAGATAAAGTTTTTGAAATACTGTAAACACTGTGACGTCGGACCCCAACACTTGCACACACACACCGTGGGTGTGGTGACCAGAGATGGGCAGTAACACGTTACAGTAATGCGTTACTGTAATCCGATTACTTTTTCAAGTAACGAGTAAAGTAAGGGATTACTATTGCAAAATCGGTAATTAGATTATCGTTACTTTCCCGTAGGAACACTGCGTTACTGCGTTACTAAAACCGTGATTTCTTTGCGAGAATGTCTCACGAGTTTGACTCCATAAAAAGTGACAAAAACATGAGTGTCCGCTGTGCGTGGGAAGAAAACTTCTTTTTACAGCGAAAAAACCCCTAAACTTCCAACAAGCACCGAGTAGCTACGACGTAATGGGAAACTCACAGAGAAACTCGCGGATTCTTCCACTGACCGCGGCACACCTGCACCAGGGTAAACCTCCGCCTCCCCACTCCTGCTTTACAGGTGAAAATAGAGCAACAGGACCGCTGAGTCTTTGACTTTATTTATTTTCTGCTGTGTTTTACTTGCATCTATTTGAAAGACTGAGTGTAAACACAAAAATATTTTATTTTATGTGCTGGAATGTGCAGAAAATAGGTTTAAATGTTAAACTAATTTCTTCCAGTCAGAGAATGTTGCATATAATTAAATTTTTGCTTGATGCATAAAGTTAAAAGATTAAAACTAATAAAACAAGTTTTAAAAAGAGACTTTTCCATTTGATTACATTTTGTATGATGGATTATGCAGAAAAAGTAGAATTGGGCTGAAAGATCTATCGCTTTATCACCTCTTCAGGTTGTAAATCGTGTTTTTAAAAAGTAACTAAGTAACTAATTACTTTTGAAAATAAGTAATCAGTAAAGTAACGGGATTACTTTTTTGGGGGAAGTAATCAGTAATTAGTTACTGATTAGTTTTTTCAAGTAACTTGACCAACACTGATTATGTCTGGACATGTAAGTGTTGTTTTTTTCTTTGTTTGTTAGCTTAGTGCATCAGTCTACATCCTTTGAAAAAGCTAAAAAAGTCCAAACACAGATTATCAGTCTTTGGTCTCAGGTGCGCTGTGTTTAGTTTTGCTTCTCTTGTCTTGCTTTCCTGATGAGTTCCAGCTGTGTTTCCAGATGTTTCCTCTCTGCCCCAATCACCTTTCCGACTGGCCCGAGGGTGTGCCTCAAAGTCTCCCCTGTCTCCCGACTCCTATTTCTAACCTCTTTTTCTTGACTTCAATAAAAACATCACTGAGGTCAAGGAAATGTGGGTAGGAGAATTGGACTGGAGCATGGATCAGCCTGACACTAGTATCTCCTTAGTGTGAAAAGTACTGTTTAATTTAATCTGTGGACTCCCAGGGCCAGATCTTCAGGCCGTGTTTCTTGAACATCGCAAGAACTAGAGGAAGGACAACTTACTCTGTCTGCATGGGGTTGTTATATAGTTTCTCCCCTTCTCCCTCCTCCCTCTCTTTCTCTCTCCAGTCATTGTTGATATGCAGTCAACCAATGTCCAGCCTCTCTCTCTCTCTCTCTCTCTGAGTTTTCACCTACTTTAACTAAGGAGGAGGTTACTTCATTAAAATCACATCATTTCATTTTCTCCTTTTCTATGTTGTATTTTCACATGATTTATCAGTAACTCCATCACATATGAATATAGTTTTCATGTTTCATGCAGTTTATGCTATTTTACTTCAGCAGGATTTATCATAAGTTCAGTCACATGACTACCATAACTCTTTGACAGCTAACGACTTCAACGAATGTTGGAGGCAGAAGTAAGTTCAGGGCTTTTTACTTCGTTGTTAGTCCAGTGGTTGACATCTTTTTCCCCATAAAACTAAAAACAGACATAAAGTAAATATTACAAAATGTCTTTCCCTTAACTTATGCTTCTAGGTTATAAACTATAAAATAAACAATAAAATACTATACGACAGCATAACAAGCAGGCTACAATGAAAAATTCCTGTTTTCTAAAGCTAAAGTTGGATCAGATTCACAGGATTGGGCTCTGTTGTAACCCTCGGAGGCACTTGCAAGAGAATATTCACTAGAAATGAGCTGAGCTATGTGGCTATTGTGAGCTGGATTGACTGCATCAGAAGTACAGGAGACTTTGGCCACACAGACATAATATTTTCTTACTCACCACTCATCCATCACAGAAGCACAAGTGCAAGCACCCAGAACAGGACTTCCATTGAGAGAGCTACACATGGAATGCACAATGAAAACAGCCCAGAGGTGCATGAGAAAATAATTTTGAACATGAGATGGGCCAAATTTTAATCAAGTGAAACTTTTGATTTTATAAGCTCATTCCTAAAGTTTTTCACTACATCTTGTTTTAATGTGTAACTCCAAAGTTTCTTTGGGTCTCTGGTTTGTTAGGGACTCAGGAGTACCCAGGCCTGTAAGACTTCCTTTGTAAGGTACTCTTTTAAGTTAAAAGCAAAAAGCTAAATGTAGGGTGCCGAGAGCTAAGATTGTACAACTCTCTCTGTTCCAGTTATGCAGGAATCTCCACGGGTGGGGGTCCGCTGGTCGATTATCAGCCTGAACGGGTTATCATACAAGGATGCTGGTGAATATCGCTGCCAAGCCCGGAACATGGCAGGAATTTCTGAAGCCCTGATTAAACTGAAAGTCATGGGAATCACAAAACTACCCCATCTTCCAAAGAAGTCCAGAAAGATTTCCTCCAAATCCCCATCAAAGTACAGGAAACCATACCAGATCTCAGCTATCACCAACGTCCCCTCAGTGAAGGATAATCAGATACTATCAAGTATCACACCATTTTCCAGTAACCAGGCCAAGAAACCTCAAAGCCTCGTGACTTTTTTGGAGCACGTCAGAAAATACTAAATGAAATCAGCAGATGCAAAGAGACAGGAACATGATATAGATCTAGTCTGTGGCTACCTGACCATTGTAATTTGATTTACTGTTGCTGAAGTTTCTCAGTGTTTGTTACAGAGCGGCGGTCATGGCGGTGGGAAAATAAAGGAAATAAACGTTACTGTTTGTTAAAGCTCTAGTGTTGCAGCAGTTAATGTGAATTACTCGCTGAATAAAAACATAAGACAAAAATGTGCGTGTTGTTTCTGTGATGCAGTCTGCATTTTTGTGAAAGAAAGTTTTATTCAGTTCAAATTTCAAACTGTGCCTGTTTGTGTTCTTGGCAATAAATCTTATACAGGTGAAAAGCCTGTTTATTCCCTTTAAATGGTGCCACATCTATAAGGAAAATGCATTTGTGAGTTGAGCAGCAGAGTTTGTGGGATGCACCCATCAAACACTTCACAAAGCTTCCCTGCAGTGTCAAACACCTTATTCTGCTATTGACTCTTGTTTTGAGCTTTCATCATCAGAAACCATGTTGTCATTTTGGCAGTATGCTTATTATTGTATTGATGACTGGCAATCATGGCGTCAGCCTGTACCTGTACAGTGTATCAACAGCCACCCACTGAAGCATTTTAATCTAATCTCTCTCAGCCTTCTTCACTCATGCAGCTCCATATCACACCTTTTACCTCACTGTCTGCACTATAAGCTCATTGTGGTAATCCTGGTGAGGGTCATGGTAAAACATGCTGTACCTGAGCCCAACAGATTTATGTCTGTGAAAAATAAGACACACAAAAGGTTCATGGCGTCTCATAAACGTCATGAAAGAATCATGACTTTAGACGGGTGATTAAAATTTTGAGTGACAGTGATTGTTGTCTCTTATGCGGATCCTATGCACAGTTCAAGGATAAGGGAGCCATTACATTTACGACTGTCTTATCTGTGTGATATAACAGGGCCAATAAATCCACAAAATGCTCACTGTCACATGAGCTGTTGGTTAAACGTTTTTTTTACACTTTAACTACAGTAGAAACAAAACTTACTACATAATGTCCTGGTGTCAACACCTTCTATAAAACACTTACATAAATATAATAAGTACATGCTTTCACAAAGATCACAAGTGCTCACTGAAGTCACCTATGGGAGGTTTTGGAAGGTCATGAAATACATAATCAAAAGACCAGAGAAAGTAGAGACTTTCTTTACTTAAGTAGAAACACAGGTTAAAAACTCGTCCAGTAAAAGTTGCAGTAATGAAGCAACTTTTTTTACTGCCCAGTATAAAACTACACGGTATTTTCATGTGACATTTGAATAAGACAAAGTTTAGCAGGATGTTTCACAATATGAAATCCAATAATGACATCGCATGTAAGCTTTAAATGAGCAGTTTATCAAACATCACTTTAAATCTAACCGCTCTTCTTCCTCTCCGGTCCTGTCTTTATCTTTCTCCTGATCTCTGAGTGAAGTTAACTCTCTTAAAGTGATAGAAACCCTAAATATAAAACTCAGTTCATACTCGCTCCTCTTCTATAGAGGTAGCTATAGAAGACAGACACCTGCTCTCCTTCCGACCCACTTCAACCCCTGAGTATAAACACTATGGATGATACTGTTGAACCTAAAATAACTAGCCTGCTTTCAACATGTAAGAAGCAGAAAGTACGGATATTTGTGTAAAGATGGAGGGAGTAAAAGTAAAGTTGCTAGAAAAATAAATACTCAAGTAAAGCACAGATACCTGAAATTTCTACTTAAGTACAGCAAATACAGGAAGTATTTGTAAGTTTTTACTTTCCAAAAGACACATTGGTTGAGGCTATTCAGCCTACCAGATTTGTGTGTGTGTGTGAATGGACAACTCCCCACTTCAAAATGTCTATCTACTACCACTATAAACTATAGTACTATATACTACAAACTATAACAAACAAACGTAACACTTACTGTAGTTCCAGTGCACACTTTGTACTGGGTATTTCTCTGGGTGTGTTCCTAATATTAGGAATTTGTGCATGAACACCCTTACATATCCTAGACTTAGTTGTAGTTGATTTCAACGAAAATTCTACACCGTGATTAGTTTTCCAGTCAAAACATCATCTCTGTGGACAGAAATGATAGAAATTGATATTTCAGTAATGTCTTTTCCAGAGTTCACAGAACTGAGCAGGGGAAGAATATTTGTGGAAATTCTACCGTGGCTCAGTTCAATAAAACCATTGTTTTGGCTTCACATACGTCTCTGTTGCAATCACTGTTTTGACCAAAGACCACATGCTGACTCATGTCCAGATCATAGAGTGTTTCTGCAGTGTGTGCACTGTAAGAAGACAGATTGTGCTGCGCTGAAGCCGCTTTGAAATTTGACTCTGATGCTTCAAATTCATACCAGACAACACTTTGACATGCACAGTGGTTCACATGTAGGCATCATGTGTATTGTTTAGTTTCACGTGAGAACAACACGTTCAGTTTTGCAGCTTAGCATAGTTGATAAAAAAAGAACTTTAGCTGCTGATTTACAGGGAGATTGTAGATGTTTAACAGGAGGTGTGCTGAAAGCTCAAAGGACAGATTAAATCCTTCCGATTTCTGGCCGTCTGAAAGATTGATACTCTTCACTTCTCATTTTTCTCTCCACCCCTCAGCACCACAGAGGCAAGCCTTGATTCAGTTCACACAGCTAATTCAGCAGCCAAAGCCTGCAGCTCTGACCTCTGGTCAGCTAAACACTTTACCTTTAGAAAGCTGTGTTTTGTTTTGTTTTTTGTTTTGTCAGGTGGACTTTTCATTTTGGGAGTTACCATGGTTGACAGCTTGAACATGGAGAAGCCAGAGAAGCGTTACTTTATTCGACGCAAGCATGCAGTCATCATCTGCATAACAGTGGTGTTGTGCTGTTTGGCAGTGGGCCTCGGGGTGGGTCTCTCGCGATCAAACAACACCACTCCTGCTGCCACCACCACACCAGCCCCCACAGCGGGGCCTACCCAGCCCCCTTCACCTGGCAGAGGGCCCTGCCTGCCTTCCACTGACTCCAGTGGGGACTGGAGGAATTTCCGCTTACCTGACTATGTGAATCCCGTCCACTACAATCTGCACCTGGAGCCGAACTTAGAGGATGACACCTACACAGGCACTGTTGATATCCAGCTTGAAGTAACCAAGCCCACCCGTCATCTCTGGCTCCACATCAGGGAGACATTTGTCAGTACCTTGCCAAGGTTGAAGGTGCTGAGTAGCCAAGGAGGACAGAGGGAAGTGGCAGTGAAAAGCTGCTTTGAATACAAAGCTCAGCAGTATGTGGTGGTGGAGGCCACAGAGGAGCTGCCTGTCCTGGACACAGGGGAGGTATACACCCTCAGTCTAGACTTCCAGGGTTGGCTCAATGGCTCTTTGGTGGGATTCTACAGAGTTACCTACATGGAGAATGGAATCACCAAGTAAGTCATGTGATTCAGTTCTGTCACAAACATACACAAACATCTTTATTAATCAAGAATTAGAAAAGAACAGAGCAAGAAGGCATAAGACATATGAAATAGTTGCATCTTTCAAGAAAATTCAGAGTCGCCTTACAGTCTTTTCTGGAGGTATTAATAGGTGTTAAATAACTGTGGACATTCTATGCAATAGTTCATAAGTTGCAAATGTTGAAATGTTGGAATAAAATAAGTTCCGCTAAGAATGAACACTAATTATTGAGTAATATTTTGTGTAAAACTTGTCTTCTGAGAAGCAACCAAGAGCAGGTTTATGATGGTTGTAAAAATTGGTGTTATCTGGTTTTATCTTGGATAAAAACCAGAGTCGTTGGTTGTGGCTCAGGAGGAACAGCAAGTCTTCTACTAACTGTTTCTTTCCTGGATCCTTAAGCAACACAGATATCGTCCACATGACTGCGGCTGTGGTCAGTGGATGTGGATAATTAATGGATCCTGCCCTCTGCATCACTCATTGGACATGGAGCTGAAAACTTGCTCTGACATCTGTTTCAGATTTGCTATCACAAGAACAGATACAGAATATCTTTACCACTGTATACCAGAACATCATTTTAGACTTAGTCTAGTCATCCTATCATATTTCACTTTACATACATATTTACTGATGACTTTACTTGTATTTCTTATGTAGCTGAGCTCCTTCTTTGATGGAATTTCTACACTAAAGAGGTCCAGGTCATTTTGTTCTATGACATATTTTATTGAGCTAGATTGATTTTCACGCAAAATATTATTTTATGCAGATAAAATCCAACAATATTATATTATATATTGACCAATCAACACGTTACTCTGAAGACTGTAACGTGGCTTAAATATTTAAAAAAAGGTAAAAACTATCAATAGAAGACTTTTTATAATTCACCAGCTATTTGGTCTTTACTTCTTCAGAGTCACTACATTATGTGGGATTTAAACAGATGTACGTTTTGGTTATGCGTCCTACTTTAAATGGAAAACCCCTGTAGTCTCCTGGTACTGCTGGGATTGGCATCTGGTACTTTTGTTTTCATTAGCTTGTATAGAACTAACTGAACAAAATAACTGAAAGATGTTATTAATCAAATATGACTGTTCTAAACTTAACTCTCTAGTTTAAATTGTCACATATTATTAGTTTTCAAAGTAAAATTTGCTGAAAAAGATTGTAGAACATTTGGTTTCAAACAATCTCCAATAATAAAGTTACATTTTCCAATAATCTGTCCTCGATTTGAACACCAGAAAGATTGCAGCTACGGATCACGAGCCAACAGATGCCCGCAAGTCTTTTCCCTGTTTTGATGAACCTAACAAGAAAGCCACCTACACCATCTCAATAACTCATGATGTTAATTACAACGTACTGTCCAACATGCCAGTAGAGGTAAGTCAGCATGTGTGTTTACCATCACAATAGACTTTATGTGCTGTATTTAAATTGGAAACAATTGGTATTTGTGTAAAAGTACAGTGAGTAAAAGTTGTAGAAAAAGTATACATGCCTGAAAATGCAAAACAGTCAGTGGTGAATTTAGGTAATCTCAGTTTCACTGAACGCGCTCCTGTGATTGGCTGGCACATCATGGAAATGTTGGGGGTTGTTGTCCAGCGTTATATTTATCTTGGACAATATCAGCCTGATGGATGTTGTCCCAGCATGCAACAGCATCCACACTCGCCACAAATGACTCATAGAAAATCCTAAGCATTGTCCAACAGATGTTGAAAGACCTCAGCTGCCTTGTGAAATAGAGACAGCTCTGGCCCTAACTGTAGAGTTCATTAGTAGTCAAGCATGAACAGAGGAAAACTGATTTTTAAAAAAGTCGCAATGATTTACTGTAATTTGATACATTTTTAAACCTTATAATGTTTTAAATGATATTTACCAATTTTCCAGTAGATTTCTATGCATTTTAGTATTTTCAAGGTCAACAACTGTTTTGGTGTTAGGCACTTTGCATGCCAGTTGTTTAATAGGGAGGAAGCAAGAAAATCCTCTCACTTAAGCTAGCTGTGTCTTCATGCATTTTCATCCTTTGCACCCATTAGCATAACATCGTCTATCTTAGCATGTTATAAAAAAATTCAGTTGGTGTGGTGGTGAGTGACATTTTTTACCATCCAACTGAGTGTAGTGTAAACCTTATTCTTTGTAATGGTATGTACACCTGTCACAGATGACAGTTACACAGTCAAGGTCATGTTTATCAGTTCCTGCAACAGGACGATCTCATCTCAAAGCACAACTGTTGAGATGGTGCTCTTCTTGTGATAATAGGGCAGAAAATCCAAATAAATTTTTGCTGTCTATCTCCAGGGCTCCCCTCAGCAACTACTAGGCAATAAAATCAAAACCACCTTTCAGAAGTCTGTTCCAATGAGCACCTATTTGGTATGTTTTGCTGTGCACCAGTTTGCCTATGTAGAGAGAACTTCAGCCAGAGGAATTCCCGTGAGTTTACATTTATATGCTACTATTGCAGAGTATTGATAAGATTCATTAATTCACACTGTTGGATTTATACTGTCACACACTTTTTTGTATTTTTCATTCTTTTGCAGTTGAAAATCTGGGCCCAGCCAAGTCAGATCAGCACAGCTTTGTATGCAGTAAATGTAACCAAGCTCATTTTTGACTATTTTGAGGAATATTTCAACATGACATACTCCATCTCAAAATTGGGTAAATGGAACACTAACCAACTTCTGTGATATGAAACAAAAAACAACAACAAAAAAATCTGCCTCTGATCCCAAGGCGGGTGGTATGTGTGTTAGCCTAAAGCTCGGGACCGCTGACGGGCTGGGAAGTTTGAGGGTTCTGCATATCACTTAGGTATTTCTTGGACCGCACTCTTCTGGGCAGAGACCTGTGATATGTGCTTAGAATCTGCTGCAATAACTCTTCCAGTGCAGGGGTTACAGCTCCTAATAATCCCGGGACCACTTTGGATATATCCTCCCACATGGATTTGGTGCTTGGGGCCTGTTCTTATGCTGCCATGACCAGAGGCTGAGTGCTGTCCTTATGATTCCATCCTCTTCCTCTGTCCCTCGATAGTGTAAACCCATGATGTCTTGACATGATTGGCAGATGCTTATTATTCCATCTGGGTATCTAATGACTGATAGGCTGTATGTATTGATGGTTTGGATCTTATCAATACTGTTCTGGCTTCTCAGCTCCCTTCTTGCATTATTTGGCTGTTATTGACCTTCGTGCCTTTTTATCATGGTTCCTGTTGACCTGTGGAATACCTAGGTACTTGTATACAGTGAGTAAAATAAGGATTGAACATGTCACTAGTGTTATAAGAAAATATATTTCTAAAGGTGCTATTAATGTGAAATTCTCACCAGTCCGTAAAAACCCATCCAATCTAGACAAAGAAATCAAGCCATAGATGTTCACAAATAAAGTATGATAAAGAGAAACGACACTAGGAAAAAGCATTGAAATGAATTTATTACTTAATTTAATAACTTTTGTTGATGATGATGGCTTCAAGACACCTCGTATATGGAGAAACTAGCTGCATGCATTGCTCAGATGTAATTTTGTCCTATTCATTCACACAAACAGTTTTCAAATCCTGAAGGTTCCACCGTCTATGTACTCTGAGATTTAGTTCATTCCACAGATTTTTACTTGGATTCGGGTCAGGTCAGTAGCTGGGTCATGCTAGCAGCTTTCTTTTCTTTCTCTGAAACCAACTAACCCAGGGGTCGGCAACCTGCGGCTCTTCAGTCCTTATAGTGCGGCTCCGCGTGGTTTGGGAAAATAAATTAGAAGTAATTAGCTGAAGTGTATTTTATTTATATTAGTTCTTTTTTAACTTGTAGTTCTAAATTGTTAGATTATTGTGATATTGAAATATAAAAAATAAAATTATATTCTATTATTTTTTCATCGCTCAAAATAAGCGTCACTCTCGCGGAAGCCGGTATAGCCGCCGAAACGGCGTGCATTTATCGAGACTTTCAACCCCAGGTAGGTCAATTATAGATCTTCGGATCCACATTATGTCAGCGGCTGTTCTCCACTATGAACTATGTTAAAACAAACACGCTCACGCCTCACAGACGACAGCTTACAGTCCTGCGTAAAGTTGAAAGTGACTTCAACTTGTGTGTGTGAATGGGTGGATGACTGGATATGTAAAGCGCTTTGGGGTCCTTAGGGACTAGTAAAGCGCTATACAAATACAGGCCATTTACCATTTACTTCGTACAGCCCCGACCTGCAGACGCTGTGCGCAGAGGTTCAGGAGCAGAAGTCCCAATGTAAACATATCACGGCAGACCCGACGATGTTTGCATGACAATATTTCTTTATAGGCCACTTTTCACACACGGTTGTTGTACACATACCGCCGGCTGTAGCTTTTCAGCTCACAGCCCGACACACACCAACACAACAGCAGAGAGAGCACAGACTTTAAGGCGTTAGATGTCTGTCTTTGTGATGTTGACTGGTTCTTGTTCTGGGAGGTTGTTGTGGTCTTCTGTCCACTAGCCACTTGGTGTTGGTGTCGTGTGTTGCCGTCTGTTTTCGGGGATATTCTTACAGAATTGTTCTGTTTGAGCTCTGTGTGAGTCAGCCCTCATAACATTCTTCCCTTGTAGTTGAGAGTATACCTTGGATGGATCTTTGGAGAACAGGCAATTTATTCTGTTGGCCAATGTTTCCTTGCTGTATCTCTTTAGCCTACTGGCCAGAGCTGTGAGACTTTTATCAGAAACTCAGCTGGAATAATAATATGACAACAGGAGGAGATAGATGCCACTGATGGCAAGACATGAAAACGCCCTACAGTGCACAGAGGGTCCCACTTGAAGCTTAACACCCCAAGGCTCCGTGTGGAAAGAGGAAGGGTGAGAATTAGTGAGCATGAAAGCCACAATCCAGGATGAAATATGGGGCATACAGAGGTCAGAGTTTGAGGAAAAACACACACATACCTGCCTCCAGTGGGAGAGAGGGAGATTTTTTTAAATTTGTTTTAACTCTGTCTCTCTGTGTTTTTTTGTTTTTTTTAATACAAATCCCCCTCTCGCCCCTGCTGGTTTTTTATAACATCTCGGATGTTGCTCCTGGGATCTGCTGGGGCCACTCGCCTAGCTTGGGAGTCACCGCACCTAGTGCTCCGATTACCACGGGGACCACCGTTACCTTCACCCTCCACATCCTCTCGAGTTCTTCTCTGAGCCCTTGGTATTTCTGTAGCTTCTCGTGTTCCTTCTTCCTGATGTTGCTGTCATTCGGTATTGCTACGTCTATCACTACGACCGTCTTCTTCTGTTTGTCTACCACCACTATGTCCGGTTGGTTAGCCACCACCATTTTGTCCGTCTGTATCTGGAAGTCCCACAGGATCTTAGCTCGGTCATTCTCCACCACCCTTGGGGGCGTCTAGCGTTTTGACCTCAGGACTTCCAGTCCATACTCGGCACAGATGTTTCTGTATACTACGTATACTACTATGTCTTTCCTAGTGTGATAGACCCCAGCCTCTATGGATCTTGTACTCAGAGCTTGTTCCTGTGCTGCCATGATTAGTGCTTCTGTGCTGTCTTTCAGTCCAGCTTTGTCCAGCCACTGGTAGGATTTCTCGATTTCTCTAATCATGGCAGCACAAGAACAAGCTCTGAGCACAAGATCCATAGAGGCTGGGGTCTATCACACCAGGCAAGACCCCAGGTGCAGGCTGTGTAAAGATGCCCCTGAGACAATCCAGCACATCACAGCAGGGTGCAAGATGCTAGCAGGCAGGGCATACATGGAACGCCATAACCAAGTGGCCGGCATAGTGTACAGGAACATCTGTGCCGAGTATAACCTGGAAGTCCCGAGGTCAAAATGGGAGACGCCCCCAAGGGTGGTGGAGAATGACCGAGCTAAGATCCTGTGGGACTTCCAGATACAGACGGACAAAATGGTGGTGGCTAACCAACCGGACATAGTGGTGGTAGACAAACAGAAGAAGACGGGCGTAGTCATATACTTACTTTATACTTTATTGATCCCTGTGGGGAAATTCCTCTCTGCATTTAACCCATGCACTCAGTGAAGCAGTGGGCAGCCATTGGGTACCGCAGGGTAGCCGTTCAGTGGATTCAAACCCCCAACCTTCCGATCACGGGGCCACCACTCTACCTACTGAGCTATCCCTGCCCCTAGATAGACGCAGTGATGACAGCAACATCAGGAAAGAGGAACACGAGAAGCTGGAGAAGACATGGAAGGTGAAGGTAACAGTGGTCCCAGTGGTCATCGGAGGTAATCATGTATGTGTGTGTGTGTGGTGATTTGTACCTCTCTTTTGTTTGGATCCAGATAAGATAGCCATTCCTGACTTTGGTACTGGTGCCATGGAGAACTGGGGTCTTATCACCTACAGGGAAACCAACTTGCTTTATGATGAAAACCAGTCATCCTCTTACAACAAGCAGCGAGTTGCCAGTGTCATCGCACATGAACTGGTTCACCAGGTAATGTTTTGATATATTTTGATTTTATAGAGAAATAAACCTTTTTCCTGAAAATGTTTTCTTCCACTTTGCTAAATTGCATACTTTATATTTTGTGCTTGAATGTAGTGACTAAAAGAAACATTTTAGAATGAATTACGTACCACTGAAACGCCAACTTTATGATACAATTCAGTTTAATTCAAGTCAGTTTTACTGAGCAAGAAATTAAGGAGAATGTGTGACTAGAATCTCACTCTTGGTAAAGAGTGAAGGGGAACTGGGAAGGGGACCAGAGAAAACGACAGAGTCCAACATTAATTTGGGTCATAAACTAACATAGTGAAGCTCTGTAGGGCAAGCTCAGCCCGCTCAGCGGGGATTTCATCTTATGGTTAATAACAGAGCGGATCATGTGTCTTTTTCTTCTTCTATGGCAAACATTGTTTGAATTTTTAGACTGTTTTGATAGAGTTTGGGTGGTTTTGGTAGAGTTCTATAACATCAGTATTAAACATCACTAGTCATTCATCCTAATTTAAATTTTATGCGGCTAAGAGGAACAAGCATAAAACAGTAGCTCCATCATGGAGCCACTCTTGTTTGAACCAAGTTTTCTTGGATGACAGAAAACTGGGAATACCAGTTTCTGTAAGCGTCGGGGTAGAGGTAGAGCAGCTCATCTGCTAATTTAAAGGTTGTTCAGACTGGCTGCTTCAATCTGATCCTTGGGCAAGATAAGGAACCCTAAGTTGCTTTCCGATGCATTCATCAGAACGGAAATGTTAAATATAAAGGATAGAAAAAAGTGTTTTTATGAATGGCTGAATGAGGCATGTAGTATAAAGAACTTAAGTAAAGTACAAAAGTGCCAGTCTGTTGACCATTTTTACTTGTTTACTTTGATTGTGACTTGGTCTTTGGTTAGTTCAGGCCTCTACAGTATGTCACAATTCAGCAGTTGCAAGCGCAAAGACTCATTTGAGAATCCAGAGGTATAATTGAAAAATTCTTTATATGTTCTTCAACCTTTTGCATGATGTACATGATTCATTGCAACATATCAGATATTTGACAGGAATGGATGAGTTTTTCATTTAAAATTGCAGTTAAGTTGATGTTTACAAAAGCCTCTTCTTACATGTTTTGAGCAATAAAGCTTTTACAGGGTAGTGCACTGCTGTGTTGGAATACTGAAGACAACTGTGCACCACTTTTTATTCACCGGTCTGCATTAGCTTTATATGGTGTTATTTTTGTGCTTCTATTCTGAGCACACGTTAAAAAAATGCAAGGGCAAATGTTGCATTTTGAGGAGAAAATTATTTTGAGTGAAGAAAAGTTTAATTTGAGCGAATAAAATTCATTTCTGCGAACAAGAAATGTATTTCAGTGTTTGCTATCATCCATATGCACACACAGTAACAGCCCGTCTCGCTCAGTTGTTGGCATTTGCTCTGTGTGCTCACAGACATCTACAGACCTGCTCTCAGCATCTCTGCTCCCTGCACGCTCAACTCTCTGTACACCGTTATAAGTGTGCCACAAAAACAACCAATCACAGACTTGGATGCAAAACTTCTGATTGGCTGTTACGGTCTCCAATCAACTCGCTAGCTACTGCATTCCTACTGCTACTGCAGTTAGTATGTTTAATTATTTTATTTTGAAATATATTATTTTTTAAGACCAGTGTTGGTTTTAATCTAGTTTTGTGGAGATAAACACAGACGACATGAGATCTCTCAATTATCACTCCTGGTTTATTCACTATCACCACACAACTGAATACTTTGCGCTCCAAAACACAGCAACCATTTCCTGTCCACTGGGGAAGTGGAGCCCTCCAGTGGTCCACCACAGTTTAAACCAAACCACTCCACTGGATTTAGCTACAGCTGTAGCCGTAACAGCCAATCAGAATTTTTGCATCCTAGTCTGTGATTGGTTGGTTTTGTGGCACACTTATAACAATGTAGAGAGAGTTTATGGTGGCCCTGAGAGGCCAAACAGACTGAGACTTAAGAAAACACCAGCAATAAGAAAAACGCTGCAAAAGCACACAAAACACAACAGAAATAGGAAAAAAGAAAATGGAAATTCGTTTTTCCTATTTCCGTATTTGTTTTGTGTGCTTTTGCAATTTCTTATTTTGTGTGGACTCTTGAAACTCATGTCAGTTGTATTTTTTCAGTGGTTTGGAAATATTGTAACTATGGATTGGTGGGATGACCTGTGGCTCAATGAGGGCTTTGCCAGCTTCTTTGAGTACATCGGAGTGGAATTAGCAGAACCAACCTGGGGCATGGTGAGTTCTCCTTTAAAGGCACATTAAAGATCCACCGAGCTATTACTGCCAGTCACCTGGAAGTTCTACCTGTGTTGCTGTGGTCTTACAGCGAGACATCATGATCATCAGTGATGTGCTTCCTGTCATGGTGGATGACGCTCTGCTGTCCTCTCATCCGATCATTGTAGATGTGTCAACCCCAGCTGAAATCACCTCTGTGTTTGATGCCATCTCATACAGCAAGGTATGAGATCTCTCTGTAAGCACTCAGACAATAAAAGTTAACCATACTGTTACACTACATGCAAACAAGATCCAACATGTATCACTCGTGACTGTGTGTGACAGATTAAGCACTTAAGATGAACAGAATAAATACTGGATATTATATTTGAATGGGTGGATGTAGATTGCACTATAAAAGTCCTGTGAGTTGTCAACAATACATTAAAATTGCTCTATGGATATCAGTTGTGAGATTATTTTATCATGTTATCCTATGCCTATAATCGAAATGCGTGAATTATTATACTGCTGTAAGCCACACCATACTTCTTATTATAGAGTATAATTAGTATGTAGCCGTAGTTCTAGTTTGCATTATGCTTCTGAATGACAAAAGAATGTGAAAATCATTAGACAGGTTTGTATTAACCTATATTGATTTACTGTGAATGAGTTACTGTTCCATGACATTTCATACTGCTGTGTTAAGAAGAGAATACTGTGTGCAGAGAGCACATTCCACAGGAGCTTCACCCCCTCGTTGGAAGCAGATAAACAGGGAGCCAAGGTCAGGCTCACTGAGAGTTAGAGGGTATGTATCTTTAGGCTTTTACGACTAGGTGGGGGTCAACAGAGGCTATAAAGGTTTGAGTAACGCTCCACCCTTTTGAGATTTGCTGTCTCCCCATCCGGATGGTTTGTGCTCTTAAAGTGTTGAATTGTATGGAATAAAGGATTGTTGATTGAGCATTTATACACCGAGTATTGTTCTTCCTTCAGCCCAAAGATCAAAAGAATTGGGAGGATTTAACACAGTCCATTTACCTTGTAATGAAAATTGTTCAACTTTTTTCCAGGGAGCATCTATTCTCAGGATGCTGGAGGACTGGATGGGCAGAGACGAGTTCAGAGATGGTTGTCGAGTAAGTCATAGACTCACAGCTCTTTTAGTATTTAAAAAATTGATGTTGCTCTTTTGATTAACATTAATTATAATTTCAAATCTCCCAGCAGCTGAGTAATCAAGTCTTTTTCTCTTTCAACAGAAATATTTGAAAGACTTCTATTTCAAGAATGCCAAAACGAGTGACTTCTGGGCATCTCTTGCCAGTGTATGTTTGGACTTGCCCTTCAGTCTGTGCTAGTGTTAAGACTAAGAAAAATACACAATTGCTAAAAGAAAAAGGAAATATTTAGGGTTATTTTCTTAATCATATTAACATTTCAGGAAATTTCTTCAAGCAACTGAAATCCCTAAAAACATCGAGCTGCTAGACTGTTAAATCTGTTATGACCGGCTGTGTGCAGGCAGGAATAGGACCCAAGGTGCAGACACTCGGAGGCAAAACTTGAACTCAAAACAGCTTTAATGTTAAACTCAAATGTAAAATAACTGGACATATCAAAATAAACTTACACCGGAAGACTGACAGAACACACAGCTAGATAAACAGTAGATCGCGACACAGAGAAACACAGGGCTTAAATACACAGAGGGAGCAATCAGGGAATGGGTAACAGGAGGGAAACACAGCTGGGGCAAATCAGGCCTAACGAGACAAGGGGAAGCAAAACCAGACACATTAACATCAGACATGGACTTTCAAAGTAAAACAGGAAACATACACAGACTGAACTAAAGACACAGACTCGCACGCACTGTAACAGAGGGAACAGAGACGTGGGACCAGGGCAGACACTGACTGGACACGGGGAGCAACTAAGGATTACACAGAGACAAACCATAAGACATGACTCTAATGAAGAAACCAAAGAATAGAAATGATAAATAATACAATAAACCCAAAGGGCTGGCTGCCAGACAGTCAAAACCTGAACAACAAAACTAAAAACAACCCAACCAGGGTGGGTGGTGGGGGAAACAGGATGGAGGAGCCAGAAACAAAAAAAGTTGCAAACACTGGAAAGCAGCAGAACAAAAACAGGCTCACGACAGGCGCAGGCGGCCAGGAAAAACAGTTCACCCAAAGTTCAGGGGGGCGGCCTGGAGGCTGACGGCCCAAGAGCCCAGAAAACAGTTCAGGTGGCCGGGCAGGCGGGAGGCACGGGGGACGGAGCAGGTCAGGAGGCCGGCCGGGAGGGAGGCACCAGCGGCGACGTAGTTCAGGGGGCCGTCCATGATGGCAATGACATCCAGTCATCGGCCTGGAAAGTGGCCGGACAGGACGTGCACGATGAGCAGGCCAGACAGGACGTGCAGGACGAGCAGGCTGGACAGGACGTGCAGGACGGACAGGACGTGCAGGACCAGACGGCATGGAGACCTCAGGCGCAGACGAAGCTAGGCAGAGTGAGACAGGACCAGGCGACACTGAAGGCGAAGACACGGAGGCTGGACCAGGCGACGCAGAGGCTGAAGCTGGACCAGGTGAAGCTGAAGACACGGAGGCTGGATCAGACGAGGGTGAAGACTCGGAGGCTGGACCGGACGAGGGTGAAGACTTGGAGGCTGGACCAGACGAGGGTGGCGCTGCCGGCGACGGCGTGGGAGCCGCAGGTTGCTGGACGGGCCCCTCGGACCCTCCAGTGGGAACAGGCGGCTGAAGCGGTTCCTTGGACCCTCCAGCCGGAACAGGTAGCTGAGTAAACAACTGAGGTGAGAACTGAGCAGGTGACTGAGCTGATAGGTGAGCTAAAGTCTGAGCTATGGGGAGAAGTTTAAGATGTATTGACTGTTGTAAAGATGGTAGTAATGGTGGGTAAGGTGGTGGATTAGCAGTAAGCTGAGCTCGTTCCCCTGAGCCTCCAGAACCTGAAGATAACTGCTGGACGGGCTCACCTGAGCCTCCAGCGAGGTCAGAAACAGGTGCAGGTACGGGTGGTGGAGCTAACTGGTTCCCGGTCATCCTCACCTTGGGAGCCGGGACAGGCACCGTCAACGGCTGGGCCGCTGCTGTCCCCACCCGAGGAGCTAGTACGGGTGCAGCGACAGGCAGACTGGCGGCGCGCACAGACGCAGCGGCCCGGGGCTCCTACATTTTTGCACTTTTGGTGGTATTGGGTATTATTTCACATAGTCTGGGGTTACTTCAATACAACAGAGATGATCTACTACAACTAAGCCGTGGAGATCTTCAACTAACATCCGAGTATCTCATCCCCCCGGAGATCGTTAAGCAACCCCCGGGGCTACCCGCAACAGCAAGCCGCAGGAGGAGACGTTGCGAGCGGAGGCAGAAGAGAGGCAGGCGGGGAGGCCTGTGGGCACGGCTAAAGACTAGTCCGTTTAAACCACCACTCCCGATCATATTCCTCTCCAACGCCCGTTCAATCCGTTACAAACTGGATGAAATACGACTGCAGATCGCCACTCGACGGACTTTTAATAACTGTTCGTGCATGATTTTCACTGAAACCTGGCTGGACAGCGCCATTCCCGATGCGGCTATTGATCTAGCAGGCCGCACCGCCTATCGAGCCGACAGGTCTGCGGACTCGGGTAAGAAGACTGGCGGGGGGCTGTGCATCTATATTAACAACTTTTGGTGCACGAACGTCACGGTAACGGAAAGACTGTGCAGTACAGAGGTAGAACTGTTGGTGTTAAAGTGCCGTCCATTCTATCTCCCTCGGGAATTTTCTGCCGTTTACATCTGCGCTGTTTACATTCCACCAGATGCTAATGCTAAGCTAGCGTTAGCACAATTGAGCAGCAGCATCAATAACAGCCTGGTAGCACACCCGGACAGTGTCTTTATTGCGGCTGGGGATTTTAACCACGCGGACCTGAAATCTGTACTTCACAATTTCCACCGTAATGTGAAGTGTGCTACCAGAGGAGATAGAACGTTGGACCAGGTGTACACCAACATGGCGAATGCATACAGAGCCCAGGCTTATCCCCACCTGGGTCTGTCAGACCATCTCTCCCTTCTGCTACACCCAATATACACACAAAAGATCAAGAGCACTGGGATTACAACCAAAACCGTGAGAACATGGCCGCAGGATGCTATTCCGATGCTTCAGGACTGTTTCCACTGCACAGACTGGGATGTATTCAAGGTGCAGGACACTGACAATCGTGTCGCATTGGACAGTTACACCTCCACTGTCTTGGACTACATCTGTTTCTGTGTGGACAATGTAACAACTTGGAAACGATTCCGTGTGTTCCCTAATAATCCACCCTGGATGACACACGGAGTTCAACAACTTATTCGAACAAGGAACAACGCTTTCAAATCCGGGGACCAGGAGGCATACAGTGCTGCCAGGGCCAACCTGAGAAGAGGCATCAAGACTGCCAAGCAGCAGCACAGGAGGCGTATCGAGGCCAGGTTTGAGAACAACACAAACCCAAGGCAGGTCTGGGAGGGCATCAGGGCTATCACGGACTACAAAAGGAGAACACCATCACCCTCAGCCGACAGTTCTACTCTGGCTGAGGATCTAAATCTCTTTTATGCCCGTTTTGATAGGGAGAACACCGACCCTGTCCTGTCCCCTCTCCCCTCAACCGATCCTGCTCCAGTCCTGAGCACTCATGAGCTGAGGCGTGTGTTCCGGAGCATTAACACCAGGAAGGCGGCCGGGCCAGATGGAGTGCTGGGCCGGGTGCTAAAAGACTGTGCTGCGGACCTGGCGGACGTCTTCACCTCTATATATAACACCTCGTTGTCCTGTTCACTGGTACCATCCTGTTTCAAAGCAGCAACCATCGTTCCCATCCCAAAACAGTCAAATGTCACATGTCTGAACGATTTCAGACCTGTGGCACTCACCCCCATTCCCGCCAAATGCCTGGAGAGACTGGTCATTAAACACATCAGAGCTGCTTTTCCACCATCCCTGGACTCGCACCAGTTTGCATACAGGGAGAACCGGTCAACCGAGGATGCGATCGCCACAGTGCTGCACACATTACTGAAGCACTTGGAACACAGGAACACCTATGCACGGCTCCTCTTTGTAGACTACAGCTCGGCTTTTAATACCATCCGGCCATACAAACTCCGTCCCAAACTCCACCAACTGGGACTTAACTCCTCTCTGTGCAACTGGATTGTGGACTTCCTCACTAACCGTAGACAGAGTGTCAGAGTGGGTAAGAACACCTCCTCCACCCTTGTGGTCAACACCGGTGCCCCTCAGGGGTGTGTTCTGAGCCCTCTGCTATACACTCTCTTCACCCATGACTGTATTTCCTCCTGCGCGTCCAATCTCATTGTTAAGTTTGCAGATGACACTACAGTGCTCGGACTTATATCCAACAATGATGAGACAAACTATAGGACAGAGGTGCAACAACTAGAGTCATGGTGCCACGACAATAACTTGGTCTTAAACACCAAAAAGACCAAGGAGATCATTGTAGATTTCCGGAAGAGGGGTCATAACAACCATCTGCCTCTCTTCATTGGCAGTGAGGCGGTGGAGAGGGTGAGCAGTTTTAAATTCTTGGGGGTAACTGTGACCGAGGACCTGTCCTGGGGCAACCATATCACCTCAGTTGCACGGAAGGCCCAACAGCGCCTCTACTACCTGAGGAGACTGCGGAGCGCACACATTCCCAGATCTCTGATGTTGAACTTCTACAACTGTGCCATCAGCAGCGTTCTGACGTATGGATTTCTAGTATGGTTCCCCAGCTGCACCAAGGCCGATCAGCAAGCACTCCAGCGGGTGGTGAAAGAAGCTGGCAGAATTATTGGAACAAGTCTGCCAGAGATCAGTAATATCTTCCCCACTCGCTGTCTGAGGAGGGTGCACAGTATCCTGCGGGACCAACATCACCCTGCGCGCCACCTTTTCCATCTGCTGCCCTCAGGGAGAAGGTACAGGTCTATACAGGCCAGAACATCCAGACTGGCCAACAGCCTGTATCCACAGGCTGTGAGGCTCCTGAACTCTCTGCCCCCCTCTCACGGACAATAACCATATCCAACTTCTTAATAGCAATGAACTGGTCTGCATTGGTGCATCATATCTTTATTCTCTTCCCCCTCCTGCCCCCCCCCTCTTTCTTAAATAGATAACTATCATATCTGATATCATATCTCACAGTACAATAATATTGAATGGGTTGCATTGTTGTATTTTGTCATGTTTCTCAGGTCTTTGTCTGAATTTCTACGAACATTATTGCTAAGGATTGTCTTATTGCATTGGAGTCACACTGGGTTAAATATGTACACTTGGGTTTTAAGGGGTATTTATTATTTTCTTCTTTTTTGGGTTGTATGGAAGCCCCAAACGCAATTTCATTGTTCTTGACAATGACAATAAATAAATACTATACTATACTATATGGACAATTCTGAGCAACTTGTGGTGGTGAGTCGAAATGACAACATTTCCCACACTCCTGAGCCAATAAACAGAAAGGACTATAATCTCACCTCAGACACCTTCGGGATCTCTTTTCTCGATGATGATTTGGATTGGGAGGCCAGTTTTGGTTTAGCTCCTCACGAGCTAGGTAATGACAATATACATTCCTCTGAGATTTTTAGTCCTAATACTGTTCATCGTGGTGGAAATAAGCTAAAACCCACTTTTGCCAAGTCTGTTTTTTCTAAACCTGGCCACATCTGAGACTGTGAAAACTGTTAAATCAAAGACTGTTGAGACTGTTAGACGTGGTGGTGGTAGGAAGCTAACAAACATTTTAGATGAGTCTGTGTGCCCCTCTGTTGGTCTTCCTTGGTCTCTTGTGTTCTGGGGGCCTCTGGATGTCTGGAGTTTTGATCTCCTCCATACCTGCTTCATGCCCTGGAGGACGGGGCTGTGCCCCCCCCACACCCTCTAGCAGATCATTACATGAAGGAACCTTTTAAAAACAAGCGCGTCCATGCTCACAGGTGTACACACGGGTGATCACACCCACAAACTACACCCTTTTTGGCTCCTACCTCAAAGCACACTGTTCTGTTGATCTTATGTGCTGCACAATAATGTTTAATATTTAGTATTTACTGTATATTCCCATAATCATGTGATGTTGTTTATTGTATTGCTCTCGTTTTCTTCTGCTTGTTTTCTTTTTTCTTTCTCAACAGGTGATCCAGGTGATTGATATATGTATTTTTTGTCTGCTTATTTAGTTGGTTTTTGTTTTTTTGCCCTTTATCCCCGTCCCTCTTCTCCGCTGTTTTCCCCCTCTTCCTTTCTCCCTTTTCTTTTCCTCATTCAAGTCTGTCCCGTATTTAGCAAGTGAAAATAAAAAATAAAATAAACAATAAAAGGTGAATCAAATAGACCATTACGGCAAGGCTGGGATGGTCAATTTGGTAAAGTAAATCCGTTGGGCATCTTTCTTTGCCTTTAGACAATAATTCTGATGGCAAAAGAGCCAAACGGGACAGGCAGAAAAAAAAAAAAGACTGTGTTTGCTGAGCCTGCTCCTTCGCCCTGTTGTGTTCCTGCTCCCAGGGCAGCTCGGGCCCAGCATTCCCCTGCACCTGTTTCAGTGCTTCAGGTGAGGGAGGCTGAGGTCCAGCTGGTCCCTGCTCCGGTGTCCAGGCCGGCTGAGGCTCTGCCTGTCGCTGCACCCGTACTAGCTCCTCGGGTGGGGACAGCAGCGGCCCAGCCGTTGACGGTGCCTGTCCCGGCTCCCAAGGTGAGGATGACCGGGAACCAGTTAGCTCCACCACCCGTACCTGCACCTGTTTCTGACCTCGCTGGAGGCTCAGGTGAGCCCGTCCAGCAGTTATCTTCAGGTTCTGGAGGCTCAGGGGAACGAGCTCAGCTTACTGCTAATCCACCACCTTACCCACCATTACTACCATCTTTACAACAGTCAATACATCTTAAACTTCTCCCCATAGCTCAGACTTTAGCTCACCTATCAGCTCAGTCACCTGCTCAGTTCTCACCTCAGTTGTTTACTCAGCTACCTGTTCCGGCTGGAGGGTCCAAGGAACCGCTTCAGCCGCCTGTTCCCACTGGAGGGTCCGAGGGGCCCGTCCAGCAACCTGCGGCTCCCACGCCGTCGCCGGCAGCGCCACCGTTGTCTGGTCCAGCCTCCAAGTCTTCACCCTCGTCCGGTCCAGCCTCCGAGTCTTCACCCTCGTCTGATCCAGCCTCCGTGTCTTCAGCTTCACCTGGTCCAGCTTCAGCCTCTGCGTCGCCTGGTCCAGCCTCCGTGTCTTCGCCTTCAGTGTCGCCTGGTCCTGTCTCACTCTGCCTAGCTTCGTCTGCGCCTGAGGTCTCCATGCCGTCTGGTCCTGCACGTCCTGTCCTGCACGTCCTGTCCGTCCTGCACGTCCTGTCCAGCCTGCTCGTCCTGCACGTCCTGTCTGGCCTGCTCATCGTGCACGTCCTGTCCGGCCACTTTCCAGGCCGATGACTGGATGTCATTGCCATCATGGACGGCCCCCTGAACTACGTCGCCGCTGGTGCCTCCCTCCCGGCCGGCCTCCTGACCTGCTCCGTCCCCCGTGCCTCCCGCCTGCCCGGCCACCTGAACTGTTTTCTGGGCTCTTGGGCCGTCAGCCTCCAGGCCGCCCCCCTGAACTTTGGGTGAACTGTTTTTCCTGGCCGCCTGCGCCTGTCGTGAGCCTGTTTTTGTTCTGCTGCTTTCCAGTGTTTGCAACTTTTTTTGTTTCTGGCTCCTCCATCCTGTTTCCCCCACCACCCACCCTGGTTGGGTTGTTTTATGTTTTGTTGTTCAGGTTTGGCTGTCTGGGAGCCAGCCCTTTGGGGGGGGATACTGTTAGGATGCCTGGGTCGTTGACCCAGGGTTTTGAGTTTATTGTATTATTTATCATTTCTATTCTTTGGTTTCTTCATTAGAGTCATGTCTTATGGTTTGTCTCTGTGTAATCCTTAGTTGCTCCCCGTGTCCAGTCAGTGTCTGCCCTGGTCCCACGTCTCTGTTCCCTCTGTTACAGTGCGTGCGAGTCTGTGTCTTTAGTTCAGTCTGTGTTATGTGTTTCCTGTTTTACTTTGAAAGTCCATGTCTGATGTTAATGTGTCTGGTTTTGCTTCCCCTTGTCTCGTTAGGCCTGATTTGCCCCAGCTGTGTTTCCCTCCTGTTACCCATTCCCTGATTGCTCCCTCTGTGTATTTAAGCCCTGTGTTTCTCTGTGTCGCGATCTACCGTTTATCTAGCTGTGTGTTCTGTCAGTCTTCCGGTGTAAGTTTATTTTGATATGTCCAGTTATTTTACATTTGAGTTTAACATTAAAGCTGTTTTGAGTTCAAGTTTTGCCTCCGAGTGTCTGCACCTTGGGTCCTATTCCTGCCTGCACACAGCCGGTCATAACAGATTTAACAGTCTAGCAGCTCGATGTTTTTAGGGATTTCAGTTGCTTGAAGAAATTTCCTGAAATGTTAATATGATTAAGAAAATAACCCTAAATATTTCCTTTTTCTTTTAGCAATTGTGTATTTTTCTTAGTCTTAACACTAGCACAGACTGAAGGGCAAGTCCAAACATACACTGGCAAGAGATGCCCAGAAGTCACTCGTTTTGGCATTCTTGAAATAGAAGTCTTTCAAATATTTCTGTTGAAAGAGAAAAAGACTTGATTACTCAGCTGCTGGGAGATTTGAAATTATAATTAATGTTAATCAAAAGAGCAACATCAATTTTTTAAATACTAAAAGAGCTGTGAGTCTATGACTTACTCGACAACCATCTCTGAACTCGTCTCTGCCCATCCAGTCCTCCAGCATCCTGAGAATAGATGCTCCCTGGAAAAAAGTTGAACAATTTTCATTACAAGGTAAATGGACTGTGTTAAATCCTCCCAATTCTTTTGATCTTTGGGCTGAAGGAAGAACAATACTCGGTGTATAAATGCTCAATCAACAATCCTTTATTCCATACAATTCAACACTTTGAGCACAAACCATCCGGATGGGGAGACATGCATGCAGAGGGGCACAGCAAATCTCAAAATGGTGGAGCGTTACCCAAAGCTTTTATAGCCTCTGTTGACCCCCACCTAGTCGTAAAAAGCCTAAACTTACATACCCTCTAACTCTCAGTGAGCCTGTTTATGACCTTGGCTCCCTGTCTTATCTGCTCCAAGAAGGGGGTGAAGCTCCTGTGGAATGTGTTTGTGCTCTCTGCACACAATATTCTCTTCTTAACTCAGCAGTATGAAATGTCATGAAACAGTGTAACTCATTCACAGTAAATCAACAGTATAGGATAATACAAACCTATCTAATAATCTAATGATTTTCACATTCTTTTTAATTCAGAAATATAATGCAAACTAGAACTACAGCTACATACTATTATACTCTCTATAATAAGAGTATGTGTGGCTTACAGCAGTATAATGATTCACTCATTTCGATTACAGGCATAGGATAACATAGATAGAATAATAATCTCACATGGTATCCATAGAGCAATTTTAATGTATTGTTGACAACTCACAGGACTTTTATAGTGCAATCTACATCCACCCATTCAAATATAATATCCAGTATTTATTCTGTTCATCTTAAGTGCTTAATCTGTCACACACAGTCACGAGTGATACATGTTGGATCTTGTTTGCATGTAGTGTAACAGTATGGTTAACTTTTATTGTCTGAGTGCTTACAGAGAGATCTCATACCTTGCTGTATGAGATGGCATCAAACACAGAGGTGATTTCAGCTGGGGTTGACACATCTACAATGATCGGATGAGAGGACAGCAGAGCGTCATCCACCATGACAGGAAGCACATCACTGATGATCATGATGTCTCGCTGTAAGACCACAGCAACACAGGTAGAACTTCCAGGTGACTGGCAGTAATAGCTCGGTGGATCTTTAATGTGCCTTTAAAGGAGAACTCACCATGCCCCAGGTTGGTTCTGCTAATTCCACTCCGATGTACTCAAAGAAGCTGGCAAAGCCCTCATTGAGCCACAGGTCATCCCACCAATCCATAGTTACAATATTTCCAAACCACTGAAAAAATACAACTGACATGAGTTTCAAGAGTCCACACAAAATAAGAAATTGCAAAAGCACACAAAACAAATACGGAAATAGGAAAAACGAATTTCCATTTTCTTTTTTCCTATTTCTGTTGTGTTTTGTGTGCTTTTGCAGCGTTTTTCTTATTGCTGGTGTTTTCTTAAGTCTCAGTCTGTTTGGCCTCTCAGGGCCACCATAAACTCTCTCTACATTGTTATAAGTGTGCCACAAAACCAACCAATCACAGACTAGGATGCAAAAATTCTGATTGGCTGTTACGGCTACAGCTGTAGCTAAATCCAGTGGAGTGGTTTGGTTTAAACTGTGGTGGACCACTGGAGGGCTCCACTTCCCCAGTGGACAGGAAATGGTTGCTGTGTTTTGGAGCGCAAAGTATTCAGTTGTGTGGTGATAGTGAATAAACCAGGAGTGATAATTGAGAGATCTCATGTCGTCTGTGTTTATCTCCACAAAACTAGATTAAAACCAACACTGGTCTTAAAAAATAATATATTTCAAAATAAAATAATTAAACATACTAACTGCAGTAGCAGTAGGAATGCAGTAGCTAGCGAGTTGATTGGAGACCGTAACAGCCACTCAGAATTTTTGCATCCAAGTCTGTGATTGGTTGTTTTTGTGGCACACTTATAACGGTGTACAGAGAGTTGAGCGTGCAGGGAGCAGAGATGCTGAGAGCAGGTCTGTAGATGTCTGTGAGCACACAGAGCAAATGCCAACAACTGAGCGAGACGGGCTGTTACTGTGTGTGCATATGGATGATAGCAAACACTGAAATACATTTCTTGTTCGCAGAAATGAATTTTGTTCGCTCAAATTAAACTTTTCTTCACTCAAAATAATTTTCTCTAAAATGCAACATTTGGCCTTGCATTTTTTTAACGTGGCTCAGAATAGAGGCACAAAAATAACGCCATAAGCTCTCCTG
>NW_024582612.1:193948-201134 GCF_018398535.1 Haplochromis burtoni | reverse complement strand
GTGGGCGCCGCTTTCCTCGGGAGGAGCAACGCTGTGTCAAGTTTTCTGAATCTCTTGTTAACGTGATAATTCAAGAAGTAAGAGACACATGATTTTGAAACTGATAATGTTAGGTGCATCTACTAAAGATCACAAACGAGTTCAATTCTCATAGACCTCAAGGTCAAGGTCAAGATCAAAGGTCAGGTTTTCTGAATGTCTCGTGAATGCAATAACTTGAGAATGACGTGACGTAGGATTTCAAAATTATGCCATACCTTCTACCAGCTGCATCTACCAGAAGGCTGAGGATTACCACTGGTGGCTGAGAGTAGTTTTAACCTGAGCCAAACTACCAGCATCCCAACCTCGGATATTTACTTAATACAAAGACATTAATATTGATTTATTACAAATATCTTAATCTAAGAGCATTAAAGTGTATTTGAAAAGTATTTACATTTTCCTTAGCACATAGCTAATTTACCCTCTCTGCATCCAGGTGAGTGGGTTGCCGATTGCAGAAGTCATGGATACATGGACCAAACAGATGGGTTATCCTGTGCTGGACCTGTCTGTCTCTGATACGGATGCCAGACTGAGCCAAAAGCGTTTCCTCTTGGACCCCAAAGCTGATACTAGCCAGCCTCCTTCAGATCTTGGGTATGAGAAAGAAAAAAATAACCATGACAGCGTCCTCGGGTCATTGACCCAGCATTTGTGTCTCAGTATTTGTCCTCGTTCTAGTTAGTATTTAGTTGCAGTTTGTTTAGTGGTGGTTTTAGTTGAATTTTCTCTGCATTTATAAATCTTATGTGTTTTGTGGCTCTTTGTGGATTTTATTCTTGAGTTTTAGTTTTTATTTTTAGTTTCTCGTGATCTGCAGGTTACTAAGGTAGTCATTAGCTTATGTGTGTTTGTACCTCAGGTTTCCTCTTGCCCTCAGTGCTGTGTGCTCTACTGTGCCATGTTCTTTTCCAGTCATCCGACTGACTTTGTTACCGGCTCCAGCTCTGTCATTATTTGTATTTTGTGTTTCTGGGGCAGAAATTACACTGGACAGAAATGCAGAATTTGCAGCTTTAACAATCTTCTGATATTTTGATAAGCAGTCCACCAAATCAGTGGTCCTCAACCCCTGGCCCACGGACCGGTACCAGTCCGTGAGTCGTTTGGTACCAGGCCGCAAGAGTTGAGGCTCGGGTGTGATATCTAGGGTTTTCAGGATTTTTATCGTTAACTCAGTTTCCCTGGGTCTTTTCCCGTGTTGTAGTTGTGTGTCTTATTTTGAAAGAAATATTTACACGTTACCATAGCGACCAGAGAGCATAAAGTGGCAGAGAGGAGGATGTTACTCTCAGTGTTGTTGGAGCATTTGATCGTATCATTTTATTTTGCTGTATTTATCCGCCACACCTTAAAGGCCGGTCCATGAAAATATTGTCTGACATTAAACCGTCTGTGGTGCGAAAAAGGTTGGGGACTGCTGCACTAAATATCACAGTCCTCTTCCAAACTTTCTGACCTGGCTGGTAGTGAGGTTCCTTGGTTCAGCATTGACCAGCTAGCTGCTTATTCTGCTCCACGGTGCCCAGCAAGGTGGCCTGAGCAGATTTCCAGAGCTCGCGACACCAGCATAAGTGGTGCTGAACAGATGGGACACTCACCCTTAACAGAAGGTAACAAAGGCAACTGATACCCCAGTGACGACTCAAAAGATGAGAGGCCAGTGTCAGAGGATGTCAGGGATATGTGCGGGAACTATATCAAGGCCAGTTGGTGCTCCAGGTGGACAGGTTGGAATAGACATCACACCGGAGGGCCAGCTCACTCTTAGTTCGGTCCAGTTGTCAGGATCTGTGGGGCGCAGATTGTGTTTAGCAAAACAGGACCCAAATGCACATGTAGAGATGGGATCTTAACAAAGGGCAAATTGTTTATTAATGCTGATTAATAACTATTCAAAATACAAACAAAATGCAAAAGGGAATTAAGACTGACATTAGCAAAAAACAAGAGTAGGAAAACACTATAGGAACTAGAACAATGGAACCTGGGAAAGACACGAAGGGAGGTCAGCTGACGTTCCGGTGAGAGACAAAAAGGAACTCACACAAAGGTCGTGTCCAAATTCATGGGCTGCATCCTCCTGAGGACCCGGCCTTCGCGGTCTACGTGAGCCGGGTCCTCAGAAGGTCGGGTAGGCCGGAAGTAAACGGCTGGGGAAATTGGACGGTCCAGCCTTCTGATTAGCGTCACCGCTGTCTCGGTGGAGTTTAATAAACTCGGCCGTCTGCTCCTTGCTATCTAAAATATAACAGGACACTGGAGTAAACTCTCGACCGTCTCACACTTCTGTTTAATCAGTTTTCTGTTTGACGTTTATTCAGCTGTGTGAAAATCCCGGAGGAACCCACCCGGGGGATTAATAAAGTTTTATTTTATCTAATCTAATAACTTTAATCTCAGCCAAACCGATTTACTCACGAACAAACAAAACACTGAAAAAAGGTTTAGGTTGTCTAAGTGAATTATATATTACGTTTAACCCGAGCAGCGAAAGTCCGCGGTGATCTGAAAATGATGTGCCGGGAGTTGTGCCGTTCTCGGCGCATCAGTGACCCTCGAGCTCCCGGCTAGCTGTCGAGCTGGTGGGTAGCAGACGTCTCCGAAAACGTCGAAGCACTTTTGCAAATATGCGATATCTTGATAAACCGAGCAGATATTTGATGTTTACACAGCTACTTTCTCGCCTGAAAATATGTTAAAAGTTTATTTTGTGACCCAGAAAGATTAGTAAGAGTAATTTTAAAACTTAGTAGCGGCCGCCATTGTTGGAAACTGGAGTTTGGCTGGGCCGCGCTATGAATTCTGGGATATGGTGGGCCACGAAGGACACACCCGACCCATCCTTCAAATTCGGGGAAAAGGAGGACGCATTTGTCGGCTGCATTCGGAGGAGTCTACGAATTTGGACAGCCTTCGGCGCGTCGCTGTGACGTAATCGGTCTACAAATGCGGCCTCAGGAGGATGCAGCCCATGAATTTGGACACGACCAATAACTACACAGACAGGTGATGAGCAGACTGGGGACAGCAGGGGAACACAGCTGGAACGAATTAGATACAACGAGACAGGAGAAGCAAAACTAAACACAAAGCACATGAGACAAAGACTATCAAAATAAGACAGGAAACACAATAAACACAGAAAGAGACCCAGACTCAAAACACAAAGCTGACACTGGAAGTGAATACCACGACCCAGAGACAGACAGCATGAGAGACACAGAGAGCGAAGGGAACCAAACATGGGGACGCTGTACATAGAGACAAAACTCTGACAGACTGGACATAACAACAAGACTAAGTAAGAAAAATACTAAAACAAAGAGAAAGCTAAAGCTCAAGAGAAGCGTATTAAAGAAAGCTAAAATATCTAAAGTTGTCTAAATTACCCTAGAGATACATAAAATAAATACAAGTCATAATCACACAGTAACTAAACTATACCAATAGAGACTAGGAAACATAAAGTTTAAAACATTAAAGGGATAACAAAGTTTAAAAAAAAAGGGTTATAGACCCAGAACAGTGATCCCACTCTGCCTGGCTATTGGTCTAAGGATGGATACCAGAATGGAATTAGAGTCTTTGATCCAAAACAATTATCCACAGGAATTGTTTGAAGGGATTAGTATAACTGTGTTGTCTGCTGAGGGATGAAGGCAGGTGATGAAGTCCAGAGTCCGTTAGAAGAAGTCAGAGAAGTCCCGAAGAAAGGGAGGCGACTGCCTTGTTTTGGGCACAAACTTGACAGGTGGACAAATATTCCCTGACATCTTTTACCAAAGTTACCCTCAGAACAAATATTGAAGAAATGAGTTGATGTGGTTTATACCTGGGTGAAAAGTGAAAGACCCGTTGACCTGTACAATTCAAGAAAACCCCTTTTGATTTGTCGACATTAATGACAGCATGCTACAGCATAATCGCTCTAATAGGATATTATGGTCGACAGTATCGAACGCTGCACTGAGGTCTAGCAGGACAAGCACAGAGATGAGTCCACTGTCAGAGGCCATAAGAAGATCATTTGTAACCTTCACTAAAGCTGTTTCTGTGCTGTGCTGAGCTCTGAAACTTTTAAGATCAACCATTCTGCTGCAGACAATCTGTTTATTGTTTTACAACTGCTTCAAGAATGTTTGAGATAAAAGGAAGATTGGAGATCTTGGAGAGACAAAATTAGAGACTTTCTTGTGACATATTGGAGCATTTAGCAGTAAAGGAGAGTATTTGTTGTTCTTGATGAAAAAGACTAAATAAGGACATGTTAGTTAAGTCACAGAATAGATAAAAAGTAAAAAAAAATGTATGTGAATTGATCACTATAAATGTGTTTTTGTTCCAGGTACAAGTGGACAATTCCAGTCCAATGGCATTCTCTTCAAAGTGACAAAAACATGTCGCTTATGTTTGACAAAAACACCGCAGGTATTTCAGCTTAAAGTTTTTGTGGTCATCTACAAAACATTTATTATAATGAAAAGCAAATCCACAACCAGCAGGCAGGACAGTGATATAAATGTTTTGCACTAAAAGCAAAGTTGAGATGCTGCAATTGATAGTACATAGTTTAGTTTTTATCTGGTACCTTCTTACATAGAGAAACATCTATGTTAAGTGCAACCAGTTGGATGGTAATAACTGTCCATCCATCCATCCATCCATCCATCCATCCATCCATCCATCCATCCATCCATCCATCCATCCATCCATCCATCCATCCTCTACCACTTATCCAGGTTTGGGTTGCAGGGAGAGCAGTCAAAGCAGGGAAACCACCTCCTCTAGTTCATCCAAGAGGACATGAGTCATTACCAAGCTTGCCAACAAATAATCTCTCCAACGAGTCCTGCGTCTGCCCTGGGGCCTCCTGCCAGTAGAACAAGCCCAAAATACCTCATCTTGGACCTCCAAGATGAGGTATTTTGGGCTTGTCCTACAAGGATGCCTCCACCTGTCTACGAGGCATCCTTGTCAGATACCCGAACAACCTCAACTGGCGCCTTTTAATATGGAGAAGAAGAAACTGTACTCCCAATCCCTCTTAAATAGCTGAGCTGCTCATTATATTCCTAATGGAGAGCTCAGTATATATACCCAGAGTTCGTGACTCATGCATTAAGAGAATTAATTGGGCAATCCAGGATCAGTACTGAAAAATCAGGCAGGCCATTCCTCCCGGTCACAAGCCTCCAGGTGAGTGTTGAAGTGCCCCAGCACAACAGTGGAGTCCACAGGTGGAGCACTGTTCACCATTCTACCCAGTGATTCCAAGAATGCTGAGTACCCTGAACTGTTATTTGGTGCATAGTTACAGCAGTAGGGACCCATTCCCTGATCTGATGGCACAGGGAGGAAACCCTTTTATCCACTGGGTAAAACACTGAACCTGCAGTTATTGAACCAAGAGGATACAAGCAAATTCATCCCAGTCTGCCACCTCCCACTGAGGGCACATCTTGGGGGAAATAGATAGACACTGGTTCCAGAGCTTGAGCTGTGCTTTGAGGCGAGCCCAAATATATCTAGTTAGTATCGCTCAACCAGGGGATTTATCCCCACCAGAGAAGTGACAAGTAACAATTAACTTTAAACATCAAACTTTCAAACAGTACTGCTCATAATATTTCCTTCACTGTTCTTATAATGACTACTTTCAGAGCAAACCATCACCGGTTACTCACCATTAGCGGATGGGCTGCTAAAGGTTAACGATGATCATATTGGATTCTACAGAGTCAACCATGATGACCGCATGTGGACTGCTATTAGTCAACAGCTTCAAACCAACCATTTGGTATACCTTTCAGACCCCACTTGAACATAATAATATCTATTCTACACTCAACCAATCATATTGTAGATTTTATCTGGGTTGATAAACTCTTATTATGGAGGAGTTAGAAAATGAAGAGGCAGAGCCAAACCATACCACAGTATTCATAGGCCTCACTGTTACTCTTTCTGAATCTCTTGTCCCCCAGGAGTTTGATGCAGCTGATCGCACAAGCTATATTGATGATGTTTTTGCTCTTGCAAGGTTGGATATCATCAAAACACTCAAAGAAATCTGCATAAACAAATCATTGATGTCTAATCGGAAATACAGAATACTAATCTTTTTTCTTTTAACTGTTTAGAGCGGACATTATAGATTACGGTCACGCCTTCAACCTCACTAAGTACCTGACAAGTGAGTCGGAGTATATAGTCTGGGACCGTGTGGATGCCTCCATTGCCTATGTCCGGAACATGTTGTCTAGCAATGCTCTACTCTATCCAAAGTTTCAGGTAATCACAATGTTAACGCTTCTGTCTTTCTATGTATGATTCACAGATTTAAGCGCTCAGTTATTTAAAAGCAAATAATCATTGTAATCAGAAACACAAATCACAAACAAAACAAGGCCACAGTATATAAACCTGTCAGTTTATTATTGCTGTTATTAATAAATAATATTAATACGTCTCAACTCATTTCCAACTTTTAATCCCACTATCTGCATAGTTTTTATAGCTGCAATTTAGATGATATTCTTGTGCTTTGGGTAAGACATTGAGTTTCCATCTGCAATGAAATGTGCAAGTTTCACATGCTTCGTTGATATTATTACCATTATATACACCAAGTGAGATAGTTTTAATCTCTCTTCTACATTATAATATCAACCTGTAGCATTTAGAAAAATGTCCCCAGGAAATAATGCTCATAACAGTGAGATAGGTAGAAATACTTATTAACTTATATATGCCATATATACAAAGTGTGTGTCTCCTTGGGTGTTCTGTGTTGGACTTTACCTTCCACATCTTCTCCAGTTGTTGCTACAGCACTTGGAAGCTCTTGGCATTTGTCAGTGTTCAAATGCTTCTTTCTGATGCTGGTGTTGGCTGGGATTGCCACATCTGTCACAGCCTTAAAGCAGATACCTCCTAATTTGGGGAGGAAAATTTGTTTTGCGTTGAAAAGGTGGAGGTGGGAGAAGAATTTAGTTAACAAGCTCTGACGAGCTTCTCACTGGGCTTGGAAAGAATAAAAAGAAGTCGGAAGGAAGGAAAAGGTTTTGTTAATAGTGTAGATCATCCAATTAGGTATGTATTTAGTGGGTTACATGTGTCTAAGGATATAATTTCTGAC
>NW_024582612.1:144117-193928 GCF_018398535.1 Haplochromis burtoni | reverse complement strand
CCCCCCCCCCAAAAAAAAAAATACATTTAAAAATTGGATACATTAGTAACAAAGTTGAAGGTGATAAATCTGCAATATTAGATATGGTATGGTGAAAACTGTTAATGTTAATATGTTAATAGTATCATGAGTGTAAGAAGAAAAGATTAAGGCAGGATACCCTGTGCCTTACCCCCATCAGGGTAAAAGTTTACTTAAGTTTAAACTCAAGTATAGAAAAGAAACTAATATAAAAGTAAGGATGGTAAAGGGTGTTGGATGATAATGAATAGGAACATCTTCACAACTGATTGCCTGTGATGGAATAACAGTAGAGGAGTTTCATGATTATAAACGTCTAAAGCCGTATGGTACAGATTTGTTTGATTTTAATACAAATTTACTTAAATATTTAATTTCAAGACTTTTTCTGAGGAAGAGGTTAAAACCCAGATCAAGTATCTGAAGAATAATAATATGAGTGCAAGTCCTGCAGAGCTGATTTCATTGGTTACCAAATTATTTAACTTGGTGGTGATGAAAAGGTTTATACCAACAAATCAGACGGTATGAACTGTGGAACCCAGTTATAGTTGTTCAGATCAGGTCATCTTACCAGTATTGCTGTATGGCTCAGTGGTATGAGGTCATGAAGAAATGTCTCTCTTTTTTAAGCTTTTCATGTTGCATTTATCAACACACTACTTAAGTTAAACAGAAATGTATTCGTTTTTGGTTTTTCTTATGTTTCGTTTTCTAGAGAATCGATATGATAAAAGTGGATAGCAACCCTAATATGTGATTACACTGTATTTTCTCTTTTACAGGGACATATCACTAAGGTTAGGAATTGATAAGAATTTAGTGATTCCGATTCCATTAGAAATGACACTTATCGATTGGGTTCCCTATTGATTCTAATTGGGTTTGTCAGCACCATCTCTAAGTAGCATATCAAAGACATTGCATGCTGAGTGCTCAAATGTTTGTAAATGTCAGATGATGTGATCAGTGTTCGGGTCATTACTCAATTGAAAGTAAAGTAAAAAAGTTCTTACACATATCACATGGAACACTTTTCTTAAAAGTAATGCAGTACGTTACTTAATGGCACCCAGAAGAAAGACATTTGTTATAATACTAGTTAAGTTACTTTCGTGGGGCGATCGTGGCTCAAGAGTTGGGAGTTCGCCTTGCATTAACTCAGCCAGTTAATGCAAGAGAAGTCTAGCTGCTCATTAAAGCTTTCTGGTTTGATCAGAAAATAAAACATTGGTCCAAACACCTGAAAGTCCCAAAAATGCATTGTGTCTCGAGTCTATGGATGTATCTGTGTATTTCTTCCTTCTTTTATAACTGCCCTTCAACTCATCCATGTCACCTAAAAGGTAAACCTGTTTCTCCATCACCTGTTCAGCTCTGATGATCCAGTAAGGACATCTCCTGGTTTCATCTTCATGTTTCCCTCTCACCACATATCCAAACCATATCATGACCAGCAGCTTTACAGCTGTGGCTCCAGCAAACATCAGCTGATACTAGAAATTAATATTAAATCAATTCTAACAACAGCTGATCAAGCTTAAACGTGCTGCTGTTGTTTAGCGCGACATCCGCTGGTTTCCTGTTTCTGGTGCAAAGTGGGCGATAAACAAACAAGAGAGCCGATCAGCTGATCATTGATCAGTTTCATGATTGAAGTAGAAACAGGAGAGGGAGGGGGGAGAATGAGAGAAGAAGAGGCAGCTCTGCAGCGTAACGACAGAATGAATCCAACTTTGTGTCTTTTTCCATCCTAGACAAACTGCGTCCCTTCTCAGCTCAACACGAAACGCGTAATATTTTCTCTGAATGAGGGACAATTCCGTCTTTTTACAGCACGGTTGGCAACTCTAATAACTAACCTTATGAATAAAATAAAGTTCACAATCAGTAACATCATAGCACCCACCCAGCTGTATAGAAACTCCATCATGCTAGCTAGTACCCAGTACCAGTGATTGTAACTGATTGTAAAAAGTCAGCATAACGAAAATAAACTCCACCTAAACTTGGTTTATATCTGACCCAGAGAGACTGCAGGTCAGAACTTCTTACCTGAAGTTCAGTTCACCTGACACTCGGACCGGCGGCCGCCTCGGGTCTCTTTTCCTTCTGCCTCCCCTTTCCTTCATCCACCTGCTGGCCTCCACCACTTGCTAATGTTACTGAATCTGTGGAAGCTCCGCGATGCCACCACCAAACAACTGAGTTATTTTACACACCAGCCAGCATCTGGCCAATCCACCACCTTTCATTGTTCATGCTGTTACAAAAAAAAAAAAATCATCGGCCCATAAAAACGGAAAATCACCATCGGCCCACCGAGCAAATGCCCGGTATGCCCGATGGCCAGTCCAGGTAGTGCTGAGGAAGGTCTCCCTGCAGGATTGCTTTTCCCTGCGTCGGGAGCAGCGCTGGGCTGTTTAAATCACGGACAAACAGGATCCCACAGCTGTTTATGTTTTTGAACCCATTTTGCACAGAAAGACATTTTTTGAAAAATGTATTGATGCAATGTTGAATATTATTACACAGGAAAAAACAACTACATGTAAAATAATCACACCGTGACGCCTCTGCCTTTGTAAATGGATGGACAGTTACTGCCTGTGTGTATGTAAGCGTGTAAAACTTGCAGATAGTCAGATTAACAGTATTTTGTCTATCTGCCATTCTGTCGAACATTTTTGTTGTAAAACAAAGGGGGGTCTAGCAAAAAAAGTTTGGGAACCACTGCACTGGCTCATGTACCTGAAGCTGAAAGCATTGGCAATACATAATATACAAGCCAATCCCCCATAACAAGTCTTGTCTAAACGAGTTGTTGATGTGTACAAGAATTATTGACTTTCATGTCTGTAACAAATGCAGAAACCCTGTTCTTGTCTTAAATACTGTATTTTCATTAATGTTTAAAATGTTCCAGTTTTCTCAGCAAAATATGAAGAAATGAGGGGTGGCTCTAGACTAGAGTCCAAATATGTAAAAATTCAGTAATCACTGATTCAGAAGAAACTACATTTCTATATTGCAATGTGACATTTCTGCACTGCTACACACATAGGGTTTTCCTGTGACAGTTAACAAAAATGTTTGGTTCTTTTCTCCAGCAACTGTTTCGTGACCATGTTAAAGCAATCGCGACACAGCTTGGATGGGAGGATGAAGGAACACAGACAGAGAGGTACAACATTAATAGTTCTGTCAAACAGTATTAGCCCCTTCCTCATTCTTTTTCTTTTTTTGCATTTTTCTTACACTTAAATATTTTAGATCGTTAATTAAACTTTAATGTTTAACAATGTAGGTAAATATGCACTGAATACCAGGTAAATACAACATGATGAATGTGAAAAGGCTATACAAACCCACCAGGCCCTGTGTGAAAAAGTAAGCCCCCAAAACCTAATAACTAGTGTTACGACCCTCCCACACTCACGGTCTGCTGTTTGACTGGCATGGGAGGATCGTCAGCTAATGCAGGTCACCTGTGTCTTGCACAGTTTTGGGAAGGTTACTTTTAAAATGTATTCCACTACAGATTACAGAATACATGCCCCAAAATGTATTTTGTAACGTAACTATTGCTGTGTGATTTATTACTATAAATGTAGACCTTAAAATACTTTGCAATGTCCTTGCCAGAAGATTAGAAAAAAATCACTCATTCATAATTAATTCTGACCAGACAGGTTTAATCAAGGGTAGACACTCAGCAAATAATAAATGTAAACTAATAGATTATTGCTCTATCACCAAATTAGAAACCACAGTTGTCTCCATAGATGTGGAGAAAGCGTTTGATCGAGTAAACTGGGAATTTTTACTAGCATTTCTAAGCTGGATATATTTTATTCTTCACAGACTCGATTAAAAGACTTTATAGCATTATTATTTTTATTGAGCCATTAGCAGCAGCAAACTGAAAATACACACCATAAGACAAGCCTATATGCTGATGATGTGTTGCTTTTCCTCAGGAACTCACAAACCTCGCTTGTACAGACGATCACACTTATAAGTTATCATCCATATCAAACTACTCCATCGCAGAAGTAAATCAACAGGTCTGCAACAGAACTGTAATTTTCAAAACACCACCAGCACTCCCCTACAGTCAGGTAGCATTAGATATCTAGGTGTACATTTTTCTGCCAAGCTCTCAGACCTGGTAAGGTTGACTCATATTCCTTTATTAAAAACAGATCTCACACGTTGGACAACTTAACCCATATCACTCATGAGAAGAGCTGCCACCATTAAAATGATGATTCTACCGAAAAGAAACTACTTATTTTCACTGATCCCTAATAAACCTTCTCACACTTGGTTTAGATCAGATGCACAGACGACTGTACGCCACATGGTTGAGAGTGGCCGGCTGGGGTTCAAGTCTGGCCCTTTACTGCATGTTTCCCCCTCTTGCTTTCCTATCAGTCTTAACTGCATCTATCTAATAAAGCTGAAAAAAGGCCAACAAATATATTTATATTTAGATCACTAGATTCCAACATTTGAATTTTTTATGGAAAAATCAACCATAACAGATGAGTGTAAAAACTTGTAAAAATCAAAACACAATGATGGTCTAAGAACTGCCAGGTTTCTATCACTGCTTCTTCTCCAATAGGTTGCTATATGTTTCAGAATGAATTAAACCAAGCTTATTAGAGGGGCCTTGGCTGGACCTAGAACATGTATTTTGTGGAAAAGTAAAAATCTCTAAGGTGACTTTCATCAGCTCCAGTGTTAAGCGTCATGACTGCTTTAAAAACCTCAACATAAACACTTCTCTGACAGTCAAAAATGAAATTGATATTGAAATTACCTGCCACTTAAAAAACACAACTCCCTTCATGCTCACTCCTCTTCTGTAGCGGTAGATAGATTCTGAAGTACTGCGAACACAACTTATGGACACGCCCACTTTAAGCCTTGAGTATAAACCCTATAAACGATACGGTTGACCCTAAAGAGTCTGTTTTGAAAATATTAGGAGTAAAAAGTAAAAACGTGTCAGAAAAAGAAATACTCAAGTACAGATATCTGAAAATTCTACTTAAGTAGAGTAACAAAGTATTGTTACTTTGTTACTTCCCACCTATGCTAATAACATATGCATGATGCTGTCCATAAAAGTAATGAAAAGCGAGGTATTGCACAAGTGGTGCTGTATTGGTTTTGAAAATTGACAGTGCAAATAAGTAACTAAGTCCTTGGCGAGTTGTGTTCAGACATTTACAGAAGTGTTCAGGCACAGATGAGTCTTATCTCATGTTGGAACAGGGTCAGGGTTCTGAGGCTATTCAATGATGTTATATTTTGCAGGTTACTAAGGGAGACAGTGCTTGGCATCGCTTGTCAGATGGGAGATCAGGATGCTCTGAACGAAGCTTCTCGGATTTTTGACCAGTGGATCAGTGGAAGTCTTAGGCAAGTTCTCCAGTGTTCTAACTAACAGACAGAAAATATATTATTCAAAAGTTATATATTTTCTATTCTCATTATTATTTTAACACAGCAATTAATTGGTTGACACCAATGAACAGGATGGTTGGTGTCAATTTAACTTCAAATCTATTTCTGGTTTACTGTTTATGCAAACAGTTTAGTTACAGACTGCGGTCTCAGGACATTCACCGTTCCATCAGTTTGTAGAGAGCGTGGGAAGAAGGCACTCTGCTTTTCTGCCCCGTCTTCATGGAATACATTGCAGAAAAATTTGAAGCTCTCTCACTTGATTTCACTTGCAGACCTCAAAAGACGTACAAATATTTTTGTGAAATCATCTCTGGGAACTTGTTCTTGTTTTTAATATGACTGTGTACATAAGACAACTGTAGCTATTTTGGTTTTTTTATTGTTGTAATTTTAATATGTTTGTCTGGAACAGGTCTCTCTTGGCTCTCAATGCGACTACCTGTATAAATAAAGGTTAAATTGAAAAACAAACAACAATAATTTAACTTATTTCACTGCACCATGTAATTATCTTTTGATCTACAGCAGCGTAGCAGTCAACCTGAGATTGCTGGTATATCAATACGGCATGAAGAATTCAGGCAGTGAAGAAAAGTGGAACATAATGTTCCAGAGGTATAAAGAGACGTCTTTGGCCCAAGAGAAGGACAAGCTGCTGTATGGACTGGCATCTGTGGAAAATGTGGAGCTTCTTTATAGGTAATAACACTGTCTAATTTATTTTGACCGGTTCACTTATCATGTCTTCTACAGTTTCATTACGTGACATTTAGCTAACCCGTATTTCATTAGGTCTGTGCCTGTAATTCAGACTCACTGAAAATAGGTTTCTGTAGACTGCTGTCCTAAGTGAACTATAAGAATTAATAACAGTGCAAGTAATTTTCTGGTTTTGGCACAGGCTTTTTTGCCTTTAAACTTAGGCTTAAGCAACTAAGATAAACTTTCCCCTTTTTGAGGAAGAATACATTTTCTTGTCTAACAGGCTCCTGGAGGCTACAAAAGATGAGAGCGTAGTGAGGAGTCAGGATTTGTTTACTTTGGTCCAATACGTATCCTATAACCCACTTGGCCAAAGCATGGCCTGGGAGTGGAGTACACTCAACTGGGACTATCTGGTAAACAGGTCAGTACAATAAGCCAGCACACAAAGTAAGCACACATACCATGATCATAACTTTGGATGGTAGATTCATTTGTTTATTCATGTTTGACCACGTTGAAACAGTAGGGCTGGTAAATGGTCAGACTGGTCTAGTTCTATTGTTCTGTTATAACATTAAGAGAGTTAAGTGTGTTTTGAATTAAATACTAATTAGTAGGGGTTAAAACAGGAACCTTCTTGCTGTGAAGCAACAGTGTTAATCACTACACTACCATGTCACCACTTTGAGTATATGTTCCACCAGATGAGGGAAACTGCATGTCTTTCTTTTTAATCACAGGGATTCATCCCAAAGGTTTAAACTGTCAGTGCAGAGTTCCTCTGTAAAGTCCTAAGGTATCTGAGGGAGAATGCTTGGTAGAAATAATCTGAATTTTGTTGTGTTCTAGCAGGTCATCTAATGCAGACTTAATTCATTTTATCAGGACTTGTCCACTTCCCAAAAATGAAAGCACCAGTCACACAGGCACAACTGGAAAGACAAGAGAATTTCTTTAAACTCACTCCTGGAAATTATATATTACACTGTTTTACCAGGTACACCATCGATGACAGGAACCTTGGTCGCCTACTCAATAGAATTACCACCAGATTCAACACAGAGCTCCAGTTATGGAAGGTTAGCCTGAGCTTTTATGTGACTTTCTCTTTGCCCTTAAACAAACAAGGCTGTGATTTTTTAATTGTAGCTAATAGGTATTATTTACTGACAATTTCAGGTTGACACCTTGTGTTTAGGGTTATTGTACATTTTTATGCCTTTTTATGGTTTTTTAGATGGAGCATTTCTTCAACCTAACTCCAAATGCTGGTGCTGGTGAGATGCCCAGGAAGCAGGCACTTGAGACAGTGAGGAACAATATCGAATGGATTAGGAGGAATGAAAATGAGATCAAGGAGTGGCTGGACAGTAACATTGCCTGATGGAAAACATCACAGGCGGACATTCATACTGTTGCTGTAAAGAACTAGAGCACCCACAACACTTTGTTGAAACTGGCACTTTGTAATGACACAATTCGGTGATTTGTCTTTGTTTTTAGCAGGGACCTATCCGAGGGTTCTTCTGATTTTCATCAGTAAAAACAACATGACGGTCTAAAAAAAACACCCAAATTCTGAGGTTCTGGCACTTGCTACCAGGATACCTGTATTGTATACACACTAAATTAACTTGGAAAAGAAATTGGAATCAATTTGCTTTCAGCAATTGACAAATATGATATTTCAATATGTAAATGAACATGCTCCCATATGAAACTGGCTTCTATCACTGTGAATATGCATTATTCTTTCCTAAAAAACCCACACACATTCTAAAATTTTGTTGAACCACCTTTAACTTTGATGGTGGCCTTTTAATAAACATATGCAATGTTTCACACACATGTATTACCATTGCCAAGAAGATTAAAATCCACTGGCTTATCTCCATCCAAGAGGAGAATAAAGGACTTAACATAAAGAGTTTATATGGTGAAAGTAATACAGAGTGCTATATCAGAGTATTTCTTTATGTGTATATCTGTAAATAGTTAATCATGTATAATTCTCATCGAACATAAATGAGTATAACAGCAGCTGTTAAGAAGATTTGGGGTTCTTTCTCTAGTTTCACACAAATGACTAAAGAGCAGCATCATCACTTTGGAGTTCACAGGTAGAAATTTCAGTGAAAAGCACCAGAGGATTAACCACTGCCCAATTTTTGTGGACGTACAAATTGGAATGATAATTTTTGGCTATTTCTCTGCTCATTTTTGCTGTGTTAGATTATAGGATCAAAGAAGTTGGAGGACTTTGTACCGAGACAGTGCTTCCCCTTTTGGACTTTATCAGGCATGGGATGGAAATCAGTGCATCTGTGTCCTGGGTGTATCTGTTCTCTTTTCTCTCATTCAGCTCAAGATTGGTATCAGAAATCAGCTCTAGTTTAGAATAGGTTAGTTAGATTAGGATGAAATTCATAACTGATTATTACCATTTGATAAAGCGTTGCCTTACCCTTGCAAAATTGCTATAAAAAAAAAAGCCCTGCATTCAAAAGTCTAAATTGAAGACATTCCCCTTTTGACTCTTTATGAAACAGTAAACAAGTAAGCATCATAGAGGAAGCAAAACTGTGTAAACTGTCACATTGATTAACGTATGAGATGAATAAATGCTTTTTAGTGGACGATTGTCAGTCGGCTTTTATAAAAGGAAGAAATGTACACAACCTTGATATGCTTGATTATCATCAACTAATAAAGACAGAAAGCTTAGTGTTGTTTTTGGACTTTTTAAAGGCGTCTGACATGGTTAAACATCCTTTTTTTGCTTAAAGCCTTATGTCACCTGGGTTTGGGGGTAAACTTTTGTAATGTCTTTCAATTCCACAAAACCCTGAAGGCCTGTGACAAGCACCACCCACAATACTAGCCCGACTTTAATAAATGGTTTGATAGGTACTTCTACATCCGCCACAGAGGAGAGAGCCGTGGTATAGGAGGAATCTTCTCTGATGACCTGGACTCCCCAAATCAGGAGGAGGTGTTCAGCTTCACTGAACCACAGCAGGGCACCTCACTGTGGTGCCCTGCTATCTGCCCTTTGTGTACAAACATCTCAATGACTCTTTTACTGATGAGGAGAAGGACTGGCAGCAGGTTGGACAAGGCCGGTATGTGGAGTTTAACCTGGTGTACGACAGGGGAGTGAAGTTTGGCCTGGCCACGCCCGGCTCAAGAATTGAGAGCATCCTCATGTACCTCCCACTCCCTGCAAAGTTGGAGTACATGCACGAGCCTGCCAAAGGCACCCGGAAGGTTGAGATGCTGGACGCATTATGAAACCCCAAAGACTGGGTGTGACCAGAGCACCCCCAGGTTTGGACGTCAGTATGGGCAAAAACGTCTATTTTATAAAGCTGGCCTGATCGACCAGCTCGGTAACATTTAATCCTGCTTTTATAACATGGAGCTGCACTGTAGTGTCTGAAGACCTTTTTCTATTTTAGGGAAGGCTGTAGCTCAGGCAGTAGAGCAGGTCATCTAATGATCGGAGCGTTGGTGGTTCGATTCCTGGCTTCCCCTAGTCTGCATACTGAATATCCTTGGGCAAGATACTAACCCCAAATTGCTCTCTGATGCATCCATCGGAGTATGAATGTGTGTGTACTAAGAAAATGTTGGTCTGAATGGGTGAATGCACAAGTTGTGTAAAGCGCTTTGAGCGCTCAGAAGAGTGGAAAAGCGCTATATAAGAACTAGTCCATTGCCATTTAATGTGATTGTTAAAAAGTCCTCCCATGCGCTACCTGCAGGCAAGTTATGGACTTGGATTGAATCGGACTAAGGTGCACCCTTTAGAACATACAGCAACACGCTGGCATGCCCTCAACCACCAGTATGGACAGCTGCATCAACTGGCACTCAAGCGCTACCTGTTATGTCAGGAGATACCAAGACCTTCAGAATGTTTGCGCTATGATGATGATTTGAGGTCCAGCTTCCGTCGATATATTCATCCTCAAACCATTCCCATTCCTACACTGACTGACTTCTCACACCGGCTTATATATAATAACCTGCAGGTGCAAGTCGACACGGCACGGTCCAGCTCAAAGAAAGCAGTATTTCCGAGAGGAGAAGAGGAAGTTCACTGGTAAGACAACCACAATACTGTTGAACACTGAGTCCCAAGAATCTGGTGCCCCTCCAACAGTGGCAGCAGCCAAACACAATGGGAAGAAGTGTCCTAATTGCAACAGCATTAACCACTCTTTAAACAGCTGCTCAAATTTCAGACAGCTACACAAAGCACAAAGACAGCACTGGATCAAGAGTAACAACCGGTGCTGGTGCTGTGGGAGGCCCCACCATGCTGCAGAATGCGGTCTAAAGATGCGCTGTAAGACATGCAACCAACGACATCTCCTTGTCCTCCACAAACTCAATGACAGGTCCGCTAAAAATGTGCAAGCCTCCGAGGCCTCTTCTGCAACAACAGACTCAGGTACTGCACGAGTGGGCGAGAAAGTGTTGTACATTGACACACCACTAGGAGGATGTAAAGTCCTATTGAAAATCAGCAAAGTTTTACTGAGGAATGGCGATCTAGTCCTAGAATCTTACGCTGTCTTGGATGATGGGTCTGAGCAGACCATCCTTCTTAGCACCGCTGCGCAGCAGTTAGGGTTAAAGGGGCAACCCAAAGAATTACCACTGAGAACCGTGAGACAAGACCTCCATTTTCTCCAAAGGGAGGCTGTCTCCTTCAGCATTTCTCCTACTTCCCAGCTGAGACAGATTTTCAAAATCAACCAAGTTTTCACAGCCGAGACGCTTGGGCTAGCAGAGCACACTCACCCAGTGAATGCCCTTAAGTAGCAATATCATCATCTCAGGGGTCTGGTGCTTCAAGAAATTGACAACGCTAAACCAGTGTTGCTAATAGGATCAGACCACCCGCATTTGGTCACCCCAGTGGAGCCAGTCCGACTCGGCCTCCCACCCAGGTGGGACTGCAGCTGTCAAGACACGCCTTGGCTGGACCCTACAAGGGCCGACTCAAGATGTAATGAAGCAGTTGAGAGAGCAACAGTGCTACTTCACCACCTGTCAATCCCCAGGTGTAGACCTGCTGCGAGATGTTGTAAGACTTTGGCAAATGGATGTGCTACCCTGGCGCAGTACCAAAGTCGGCACCAGGTCACGAAAAGACCAAGACGCTATTAAGCTTCTTGAGACTAAAACGGAGAGATTAGAGATCAGGGGAGTTTAACGGTATGCAACACCACTCCTATGAGTTCCTAACATGCCTACCCTGTCTGCGCCTAAGGAGGAGGTGCTCCCTCTGCTCTACAGTACAGAGCGGAGGTTGTTGAAGTCACCAGAGAAGGTCCTTTCCTACACAACTGAGATTCAGAGACTACAACAGGAAGGTTTTGTTGTCAAGCTTGAGCCTGGAGCTGACAACACTCCTGCTAGCTTGTATATCCCACACCACATGGTGCAGCATAACGGCAAGAATCGAGTTGTGTTCAATTGCTCATTCCAGTTCCATGTTCCATCAGGTCAGACTACTAAAAGAAGACCAGCCACTCCTCCGATTCCTCTGGCGAGATTGTGAACGTGACAACCCCCCTTCTGTCTACGAGTGGAGAGTACTCCCTTTCGGCACCACATGTAGCCCATGCTGTGCTATCTTTGCCCTACAAAAGCACATGCTAGATCACAGCAACCCAGGGGAGGACGTCTGTGAGACTGTGATGCAGTCATTCTATATCGACAACTGCCTCCGGACCTCGGCGACAGTGGTCGAAGCTAAAGTACTTGTGGACAAACTGCAGAAGCTTCTGGATGAGGGAGGTTTTGAGTTAAGACAATGGGCCAGTAACCAGCCCTCAATCATCAGCCACCTCCCCCCAGAGCTTCAATCAGACAGTGCTGAGCTCTGGATCACACATGGCAAACCTGATCAGAAAGAAGCTGTACTGGGACTCCATTGGCACTGCTCTTTAGACAGGCTGTACTACTAGCTCCGCCCTGTTGATCATGCTCAAGTGACCCTGCGCACAGTCTACAAGGTTTTAGCGAGTCAGTACGACCCACTTGGCTACATTGTCCACAAGAGCTAAGATCATTGTTCAGCAGATGTGGGCTTCACGGACTGACTGAGATGATACCAACCTTCCTCATGACCTTCTCCAGGCCTGGAATGAATGGGAGCAGGAACTGTCCCAGCTGCAAACCATTTCATTCGCTCATTGCTACACCAGCTCCAGCATTGATTCAAGCACCTGCCAATGTGACATCCACATATTCTGCGATGCCTCTGAATGGGCCTATGGATCAGTGGCTTACCTGAGGAGTGAGGATGCAAGTGGCACCGTGGAAGTTGTCTTCCGGACAGCACGTTCCAGAGTAGCACCCAGGAAGCAACAGACCATACCCCGCTTGGAATTAAGTGCAGCATTAACAGATGGCACAAGTGCTTACTACTGAACTAACAGCCTCGCTTCGCTATGTCGCTTTATGGACCGACTCTACCACGGTACTAACCTGGCTACAGTCAGACACCTGTCGATTTAAAGTCTTCGTCGGGACTCGGGTGGCGGAGATACAGGAGCTGACAGACTGGGCAGCCTGGAGATATGTTGACTCAGCCAACAACCTGGCTGATGACATTACACGGGGAAGACATCTGTCTGACTTAGGCGAGTGGAGCCACTGGTGCCGAGGTCCTCCATTCCCCCATGAGCCTCCAGATCAGTGGCCCGAGAAACCACACCTCCTACCCCTGAATGATGAGGAACTACAGAAGCGATTCACCTGTCTACACGTCATCACGCCATGCAGCCCACCTTTACCCGAAGCCGATCAATTTCAGACATTCAAGGACCTCCATAAGGCTACAGCACAAGTTTTGCGTGAGCCAGCAGATGCCCCTCTGACAGCGTAGGACTACCAAAGAGCAGAAACCAAGCTGCTGCAACAAGTGCAGCAAGAGGGTTTCCCCTCTGAGTCGGTCCACTTACAAGAGGGCAAGCAACTCCCAAGATCCAGCCGTCGCTCTGGCTCCCGAGTTGGATACAAATAAAGGACTCATTTGCATAGGGGGACGTCTTCGCCACAGTCCCTACCAGGACCAATTCATCATCCACCCTATCGTGCTTGATCCTAAACATAGGATCACCCAGTTAATTATCAAAGATACGGATGAAGCCTTATGCCATCCTGGAGCAGAGAGAGTTTTTGCGGAAACTAGGAGGCGCTACTGGACACTACGAGGGACAGAAGCAGTAAAGCGGCACCAGCAAGGCTGTCTTGATTGCAGGAAATGGAGAGGCAAGCCAGAGGCACCTAAGATGGCGGACTTGCCCCCTTCAAGGCTTCAGCTTCATCAGCCCCCCTTCTATTCAACAGGTGTGGACTGTTTTGGCCCATATTCTATTCAAATGGGCCGAAGACATGAGAAACGATGGGGCACCACCTTTAAATGCCTCACCACTAGAGCTGTCCACCTTGACCTCCTGCCCACCACTGGCACAGATTCATTCCTAATGGCATTCCGGCGATTCGTAGCACGCAAGGTGAAGCCGTTTGAACTGCTTTCTGACCAAGGAAAAAACTTTAGAGGTGGGGAGAGAGAGCTGAAGCAGGGTTTTGATGCTCTACAGCCTGAACTGCAGACACAACAAGCTGCTCAGCAGGTGAGATTCTACTTCAACCCACCAAATTCCCCCCACTTTGGTGGTTGCTGGGAGAGAGAGATTCGCTCCTTGAAGCAGGCTCTACAGACAACTTCAGGGGCACAGACTGTAACTGAAGAGGCTCTGCAGACCGTCCTTGCAGAAGTTGAGGGTATTCTGAATTCAAAGCCCCTGGGCTATGTTTCCTCAGATGTGGCTGATGTAGATCCTGTTACTCCAAATACCCTGTTGATGGGGCGGCCAGTTGCATCTCTCCACCAGGTTGTCTACCCTGAATCGTAGATATTGAGTAAATGGAGATGGTGCCACAGCCAGGTCTTAGCCGATCACTTCTGGAAGCATTTCATTAAATATTATCTTCCAAGCCTGCAGACCAGACAGAAGTGGCAATTCGAGAGCGTTACCAGACTAATGGAACTGAATACAATTGGAACAGCAGCGCACTTCATGACATCACCAATCCGGAGATTTTACTGCTATCTCCTCTTAATTTAACTGTGATTAATATTTACAATGGAAATTACACATCATGTTGTAGATTTTCTTTTCTTTCCTTTAAAAAAAAGAAAGAAGATAATTTAAAAAAGTATCTTAAACACTCTGGCAAAATTCTCTTTTATGTGTGATCTGTTCCATGTCTAATAAGCTTCATACAGTTAAACACAATCACTACATGTATGAAAACATGTACATATGTATGCCTGAATAATAACAAACAAGTGAGATGTTAGAATGCTTTTATTTTTATTTTAGTAGACACTGAAAACTTACAATAGACAGCTGCTTGGGTTTGGAAGAGAATTGAACAAATATTTAAAATATAATTGGATCATGTTTGGCGCAGCCTTCAGGATCTCCATGTATTAACATGCTGTTTTTGCTCCTGGTGAAAATGTTTCCTCTTCAAATTAAATATTTTTAATGTTAGATTTAATTCAGAGTCAGCTGTTTAAATAAGAACAGAACATACACATCAGAACATACATCAGGTGAAATTCAAAATATAGTGACAGCTCTCCAAGTATGATTTAAATATTAAATAAAACAGTCCAGTAATGAAGATTAACTTTAATCTTAGCCAGAGGCGGTACCCTCCATGGGGAACGACGCTACAGGCCATCTCCCTGTGGCATTTTAACTTGTTGCCAAGCGTCTCAAGGATAACTGTTGCTGTGGTGTTGCAGGGACAATAATGCTGTATTCACTTTCAGAGGGTACTTCACATGGTCTTGGTAATCGACCGCTGAGGGAACCACAATCCTCTTTTTCAGGTGACCTGAATCTGACCTGAGGGATCTGCTGGAATACCACTGGGTTTAATTACAAGGTATCCCTGCCCCAGGCTCAGTAGGTATAGTGGCCAAACCATGATTGGAAAGTCTGTGGTTCGAATCCACTGAACACCCACCCTGAGTAAGGTCCTGCACCCCGGGCACTGGATTGGTGGCTGCCCACTGCTTCTCTGAGTGAATGGGTTAAATGCAGAGGAGTAATCAAAGTGATCGTGGCTCAAGAGTTGGGAGTCCGCCTTGTAATCGGAAGGTTGCCGGTTCAAGCCCCGGCTTGGACAGTCTCGGTTGTTGTATCCTTGGGCAAGACACTTCACCCGTTGCCTACTGGTGGCGCCAGTGTCCGGCAGCCTCGCCTCTGTCAGTGCGCCCCAGGGTGGCTGTGGCTACAATGTAGCTGCCATCACCAGTGTGTGAATGTGTGTGTGAATGGGTGGATGACTGGATGTGTAAAGCGCTTTGGGGTCCTTAGGGACTAGTAAAAGCGCTATATAAATACAGGCCATTTACCATGTATGCCCGTCTTGCACCCTCCTGCTGGATTGTCTGAGAGGTACCTTTGCACACCCTGCACCTGTCGTCTTACCTGGTGTGGCAGACCCCAGCCGGTATGGATCCTGTGCTGCCATGATCAGTGTCTCTGCGCCCCAGGGTGGCTGTGTGTGAATGGGTGGATGACTGGTTGTGTAAAGCACTTTGGGGTCCTTAGGGACTAGTGAAGCACTATACAAATACAGGCCATTTTATTTTTCCTATGGGGATTTATAAAGTGCACATTATGTTTACATTAAGTCACACCATCCACAGGATGGTAGGTTGTACCCCATCAAACATATTCACACCAGGACAGAGAGTAAGAATGTGGGAGAAATGGGGAGGGGGGCATCGTCATGTATATGAAAGAGTAGAAAAGGCTTGGTGTACTCCAGAGATGCACCCAAGAAGTACTTCATCATAAGAATAAAGACCTACATTGTTAAGAAAAACATGATTTTTTTCATATTCATGTAATTTATATATAGCATAAAAAAATAATATGGGCTATGTAGTCAAGCTAAGTGTACCTGCAAACATATGAGAGACCAGACAAAAAAATAAGGCATGAATACAATACAAACGTTGTTTTTTCTTTATTTTTTAAGTGTTTATTCACAGGTTTCTTAAGACTTTTGATAGAAGGGACAGTAGAGACCGATGGCCCTATAACAGTCCCAATAAAGGAGAAGAAGGAAACACTACAGCTGCTTTTCAATCAAGCTATCAGAAAAACATCAGCATGGGTGTTTGATAGTGGAAGCTGCAATCTTTAAAAAAATGTCTTAGCCCATTAGACCCATGTGCTTTTAAGGGCCCAGCCTAAGCAGCTCATCTATGGCTCTCACCCTTCTAAAGACTTTGTAGGTTACATTTTGTGAAACTAAGGGAGACAAAATATTTGCTGAGCTGACAGTGGAAGCACCGTCACTCATTGGTGTCATTATTGCATTTTTCTACACAGCGTTTTAATGCCAAGTTATTTTAATATTAATGTGACATCATGCTGAATGCAATATCATCTCACTGGGTCAGAGGTTGTTGGGAAATTGTCATGGGAACTTGGGTATTGATGGTGACTCGCTGTCTTGTTTGACACCGAATCATCCCTGTAATGGCTCTTCTGAACCTGCAAGAAAAGGCGATTTAAGTCCTTCTACACACCACCATCACTACACACTACAGACAGAAGTACACAGTATATAAAAATGTTAATGTGACACAGAAATATCCCACTTTATCCCACATATTGGTTTCTTATGCAAAAGTTTATTAGCACAGAAATATTAACTATTGTCATAGCATACTTAAGAGAGAACACTCACTTTTTGTTGGCAATGACGTAAATACAGGGATTATAAAAGGTGGAGGACTTGGCAAAGAGTGGAGCAATAATAGCCATTGGGGCAGGGATAGTCTTTGGGTCACTAAACGATGCCCACAGACACACCATGGAGTATGGAGACCAGGCAACCAGGAACATGACAATCATTACAATTGACATCTGTCAGCAACAAACAACAACAACATTATATAAAACATGCAAATTTACTCCATGTAGTATAAATTATGTATCCCATGTGGACCACAAACCACACGGGAGTCTATATTTTTCCTGAATTTCACGTTTATTATATAGAACTAAATTACTTTCCAATTTTGTAGAACACTGTGGTCTGAACTAAAGCTATAAATAACCATGGTAAAACATAATGGTTAGCCTACCAAACTCGGAAAAAGTGTCAACGGTAATGTTGTCATATTGAACAACATAGATCGGATATTTGTAAAAAAAAAAAAACTAATTTTGACCAGAACTATTCTTCTCTGTTTAAACATGCCTTTGATCAATACAGATGCATGTGGCATTAACAAACAAAGCCTAAAACTGTGGCTCAGTTTCACCTTGGTGACATCCATTTGATCAGACCAATCCATGTTAATGCAGTCCAGGCAGTTGCTTGCTTTGTATCTCCTGACAGTGACTGTCACACTGTAGTAGCAGTAAAACATGACACACAGAGGAACCACAAAGTTCACAGCAATCACTGCCATAGTATAAGAAATAAAAGACCTGGGAAAGAAAAACACAGATAGTTATAAAGCATTCTCATACCAAGACATGCTAGATTTGTTTTATCTCAGCTAAGCAATGACATATTAACATTTTAAACAGGGTTTTAAATCCTAAATATTCAAATTCCGTTATATTTAATGCAAACATGCTTACAATGTAAGTGAAAAAAATAAACAGTTCAGAGAAAAATTATTTGCCCCTTACTGATTATTTTTTGTGTCATGGTTCAGTTCAGTACTGTCACCTGTTGATGCAAAAGGTGAAAAAGGTAGGGCAGCCTACAGGTGACGAGAGCAAATGGTACAGCAGGCTGCATGATGATCATGATGCACGGTGTAAAGAACTTTTTGCTATATAAGGGAGCTAACGAGCATCATCCCTCATCTAAACCAAGTGAGTTCCACCCTGAGGAGGATTAACACCAACAGAGCTACAGGACCAGATAAGGAGGAAGGCAGGACTTTGAAGGCATGCACTGACCAACTGACAGGATTTTCCTGAAAAGGATGCATCAGAGGATGCCGTCGCATTAGCACTGTACTGAGCCCTGACCCACTTCGAACATTCCAGCTCTTATACTACGATGTTGGTTCTGAAGCCTTATAACCTGGGTGTGCCAACATCGCTGTGCCACTGGATCAGGGACTTCCTCTCGAACAGGCCTCAGATGATGAGAATAGAGAGCTGGACATCTTCCACACTGGTCTTGAACAGAGGCACACCACAGGGTTGTGTGCTCAGTCCGGCCTTATTCATTCTGTTCACTCACGATTGTTCTGCCATTAATTTCACTAACATAATCATTAAGTTTTTGGATGATACCACTGTGGTGGGTCTCATATCAGACAATGATGAGACTCACTATAGAGAGGAGATCCAACACCTGACACAGTGGTTCTTAGATAACAACAGCATCAAGGTCCTGGGTCTCCACATAACATCTAACCTGACCTGGTCGCTGAACACATCACACCTGGTGAAGAAAGCCCAACAAAGGCACTTCTTCCTCGGGGAGCTAAAATGGATCACACTCTCTTCTTGGCTGCTTGTGAATTTCTACAGAGCCACAATAGAAAGCACCTTCTGTCTTAGTATAACAGTATGGTATGGCAGTAGCACAGCACAAGACAGAAAAACTGGCCTGGGAGGTGAAAACAGCACAGGGGATTGTGGAAAGTCCACTCCCACATCTGGACTTGGTATATCAGAATCAGAATCAGAATCAGAATACTTTATTAATCCCTGGGGGAAATTATTTAACACCAACAGAGTTAAATAATATGCTGGATGAATCCAGAAGAAGGCCAGATGTATCGCTGCAGACACCACCCACTTTGGCAAAGGACTGTGTATACTGCTTTCTTCTCTGGAAAGCAGTACAGAAACATACAAACATGCACCACCAGACTGAGAGACAGCTTCTTCAACAGAGCTGTGAAATGCATTTAAATTCTGTCTGTGTTGGGCTGTCTATCATTCAAGCTCACGTCCTCTACCAGAGGCCTGGAGCTTGAGGGTCTTGCGCAGTGTTGCTGTTCCTAGAACTGCGCTCTTCTGGAGGGAGATGTTGGTAGTTGTTTCTAGGATCTGCTGGAGCCATTTGCCTAGCTTGGGGGTCACTGCATCGAGCACACTGATTACCACTGGGACCACTGTTACCTTCACCTTCCGCATCTTCTCAAGCTCTTCTCTGAGCCCTTGGTGCTTCTCCAGCTTCTCGTGTTTCTTCTTCCTGATGTTGGTGTCATTCGGTATTGCTACTTCTATCACTACAGCCGTCTTCCTCTGCTTGTCCACCACTACTATGTCTGGTTGGTTAGCCATCATCATTTTGCCCATCTGTATCAAGAAGTCCCACAGGATTTTAGCTCGGTCATTCTCAACCACTCTAGGGGGCATCTGCCATTTAGACCTCGGGACTTCCAGGCCATACTCAGCACAGATGTTTCTGTACACTATGTTGGCCACTTGGTTATGGCGTTCCATGTATGCCCTGCCTGCTGGCATCTTGTACCCTGCAGTTATGTCTCAGGGGCATCTTTACACAGCTTGCACCTGGAGTCTTGCCTGGTGTGATAGACCCCAGCCTCTATAGATCTTGTGCTCAGACCTTGTTCCTGTGCTGCCATGATTAGTGCCACTGCACTGACTTTCAATCCAGCTTTGTCCAGCCACCAGCAGAACTTCTCAATGTCTCCTCTATCTGCCGGTGGTACATACCGTGCAGGGGCCTATCCTTCCATGATCATTCCTCTTCTTCCAACTCTTTCTTGGGTTTCTGCTGCCTGAGGTATTCACTGAACATGCAGTCGGTTGGGGCCATCTTACTGGATTCATGGATGTTCGTTATCTCATCCTGGACTGTGGTGCTGACACTCACAGTCTCTGGCTTCCTTCTTTCCGCTTAGCGTACAGCCTCAGGGTGCTGGACTGGAACCATTCATGGTCAGGGCTTCCTGGTCCTGATGTCAGGGGCTACTATCTCCTCCTTTGGCTGGCTTATTATCCCAGCAGGGTACTTGATCACGATCAGGTGTTGATAGCCCGGATCTTGTTCTTACTGCTTAGCTGACTCCTTGGACTTGCCTGACCCTCTGCGGGTACTTGGTGGTTGCAACTTTCCTAGTGGCTCTTTGCGGTTCCCGTTTGCCTGTGGGATCCCCAGGTACTTGAAGCTGTCTGCAATGTTGCCTTCTGGTAGTTCCATCCCCTCAGTTCTGACTACCTTTCCTCTCTTTGTTATCATCCGACTACACTTCTCCAGTCCGAACGACATTCCTATGTCATTGCTGTATATCCTGGTGGTGTGGATCAGTGAATCAATGTCTAGTTCACTCTTGGCATACAGCTTGATGTCATCCATGTAGAGGAGGTGGCTGACAATTGCTCCATTCTGTAGTTGGTATCCATAGTCAGTCCTGTCACTGATTTCACTGAGAGGATTCAGGCCTAGGTAGAACAGCAGTGGGGACTGTTAAGATGAAAATATCTGAAGTGTCTCAATGCTTATATTAATAAGTGTCATATAATTATATAGTGTAGTATTGAATGGGCATGGCCCTGATAATAAAGGCATTAGACTACATGTCCTTTAGTGGAAGAATGTTGGAGACTCTCACCCACGTTTGTCTGCAGAAGCTGATAACATGGAACCATCTGCCAGTGGAAATTTACTAGAAGGGAGTAAGGCAAGGTCACAGCCTCGCCGAAGCTGAGAAAAGATGTTTTGCAGCTAATGGACAAAAGCCTCTGAGTACGCTATGCAACGTGACTACTTAATGCTTGTGTAACACTGTTGTTTAGACTAGAGTGGGATAGCCTGTAATAAAATTGTTAGGCATTTCGAGATTCGCAGCAGCGTGTCATGCAGGACGCATCTCCCTTCCGGAAGTGTAAAATGGTCTATTGAGCAGTGTGTTGTCTTCCATCAGATGGCTTTGAGGAATCACAAGAACTTGGTGAAGTGTTGATATTTAACAGGACAGAGCATCTCCTCGGTACATCCCGCACTTGAGGGCGACCTGTGCTATGGACTTGTAGTTGGCCTCTAGTGTTGTGTGCCACATCCCCATTGAGTTGCTGATCAAGGCTCTTAGGGTCCTGTTGACCTTGTACAATTGTGGGCACTTAAGGATCCAGGTGTGGGGCATCCAGTCAAAGGCCTTCTATTAATCAATCCAGGTTGGTCAGCCTAGTCTTGCACTCTCAGGCGACTGCTCTGTCTACCAGGGGCTGGGGTTTCGCTCCTCTGGTATTGTTTCCAACTCCTTTCTGTGCCCCACTCGTGTATTGAGCCATGTACTTATTCATCTTAGCCACTATGACACCTGACACGAGCTGTCTTGGACGGAACCGGTCCCTTCTGGGGGTCCTTGAGGATCAGGACTGCCCGGCCTTCTGTTAGCCATTCTGGGTGTCTCTCGTCAACTAGCAGCTGGTTCATTTGTGCTGCCAGGCGCTTGTGGAGTGCAGTCAGTTTCTTCAGCCAGTAGGCGTGAACCATGTCGGGGACTGGTGTTGTCCAACTCTTCATACTGGAGACCCTGTCTTGGATGTCTGCTACTGTGATGGTTACTGGACCCTACTCAGGGAGGTTGCTGTAGTCTGCCCTCAGATCCACTAGCTACTGAGCATTGCCATTATGGGTTGTGTCCTTCTCCCATATGCTCTTGCAGTATTGCTCCATCTCCAGTCTTGGTGGTGATGTTCTCATATTGTTCCTCTGCCACTGTGAGTACACCTTTGCTGGTTCTGTGGAGAACAGCAGGTTTATTCTCCTGCCTTCGATCTCCCTGGAGTATCTCTTCAAGTAGCTGGCCAAGGCTGTGAGTTTTTTCTTTCGCAGTTTCCAAGGCCTCAGGTATGTACAGCTTGCTGTACTTCTTCGGCACCTTCTTTGTTGCACCTTTCTGCAGCTTCAATAGTTGACTAACCTCCCTCCGTGCTACTTTGATCTTGGCCTCTAGTCTCCTTCTCCATGAAGGGTACTTTTAACTTGTAGCCAAGCTTCTCACTGAGCACTGCTCTTGAGCTACGGGGCGATCGTGGCTCAAGAGTTGGGCGTTCGCCTTGTAATCGGAAGGTTGCCGGTTCGAGCCCCGGCTCGGACAGTCTCGGTCGTTGTGTCCTTGGGCAAGACACTTCACCCGTTGCCTACTGGTGGTGGTCAGAGGGCCCGGTGGCGCCAGTGTCCGGCAGCCTCGCCTCTGTCAGTGCGCCCCAGGGTGGCTGTGGCTACAATGTAGCTGCCATCACCAGTGTGTGAATGTGTGTGTGAATGGGTGATGACTGGATATGTAAAGCGCTTTGGGGTCCTTAGGGACTAGTAAAGCGCTATATAAATACAGGCCATTTACCATTACTGCTGCCGTAATATAGATCATCTGGTTACTCTTGGTAATGGTGGCGGTAAGTATCTTCCGTAGTGCTGCATTTGCATCATCTAGTAGCTCTTCTGAGGGTACTTCACTTAATCTTGGTAACCGGCTACGGAGGATCCAGGTTTCAAGCTTTGCCATGATCATATCTTTCAGGTCAGTTCTTCTCGCACTCAAAGATCCTTCTTCTTGGTACCCAATCTCTGGTGTGGGTGATGATGATGACATTTCCTCCCTGACCTGTCGTCCTGGCTCCCCCTTGCCATAGCATGTGTGTTGTACCTCGTGAGAGTAGTCCCTTCTTCCGAATGTTGGAACACTGAGTTACTAGTTGTTTCGCTGTCAGCATATAGTTAGTGTCTGTTCCAAACATAACCATATTTGACTGATCTGGATAGGCCATGTGCCAGGCCAAGTTGGAATGCCTTTAAAACGGCGGTGGTGAGGCCCCTTCTGAAGAAGAGCAATTTGGATTGTAATGATTTTAATAACTACAGACCTGTATCCAACTTACCATTTTTAAGTAAAGTCTTAGAAAAACTTGTTTTTACTCAGATTACTGATTTTCTCAATGATAGACAGATCCTGGAGATATTCCAGTCTGGATTTAGGGTGAACCACAGCACAGAGACTGCTCTCCTAAAGGTTTTAAATGATCTTAGATGTAACTGGGACGCCCAAAAGCTCTCAGTCCTGGTGCTACTGGATCTAAGCGCAGCCTTTGATACAGTAGACCACGCTATTCTTTTAAACAGACTGAAACACATGGTGGGCCTCTCTGGTGCTGTACACAGCTGGTTCACTTCCTATCTCTCTGACAGATCTTTTATGGTGAGTATGGATACATGCTCCTCTAAGATCCATAAAATGACATGTGGTGTGCCTCAAGGGTCGGTTCTAGGCCCTGTACTTTTTAATTTGTATATGCTCCCTCTCGGCGGTGTCATCAGGAGGCATGGAGTGAACTTCCACAGTTACGCTGATGACACGCAGCTGTACATCTCCGTGTCTCCTGATGACACCAGACCAATGGATGCCCTTTTTAACTGTATCTTGGATATAAGATCTTGGATGGCAGAAAACTTTTTACAGCTTAACCAGGACAAAACTGAAGTTTTAATTGTCGGTCCTGAGGCTCAGAGAGAGAAACTCTTGTCTAAATTAGAGGCATTTTCACTATGTCCTTCGCTACAAGTGAAAAACCTGGGTGTTATTTTTGACTCTGAGCTTGGTTTTATCCCACATGTTAAACATGTAACCAAAATTGGATTTTATCATCTAAAAAATATAGCCAGAGTCCGCCCTATTCTCTCTCGGGCCAACACGGAGATGCTGATGCATGCTTTTATTACCAGTCGCATTGATTACTGTAATGCCCTGCTCTCTGGTCTTCCTAAGAAGAATATTTCAACTTTACAACTCTTGCAAAACTCGGCAGCTCGTGTGCTGACGAAGACCAGAGGGCGGGCCCACATTACACCGGTTTTAGAATCGCTGCACTGGCTCCCCGTGTGTTTCAGGATCGATTTTAAAGTTCTTTTATTGGTTTTTAAATGTCTTAATGGTCTTGGGCCTTCTTATCTCTCAGATCTGCTTTTACCATACGAACCCTCGCGGACCCTGAGGTCCTCTGGTACTGGCCTTTTGATTGTCCCTAAAGTCAGGACACATACTCACGGAGAGGCAGCTTTTCAGTGGTATGGTCCTCGTCTGTGGAACAGCCTGCCGGAGGAGCTCAGGGCCGCAGAGAACGTACATGTTTTTAAGAACAGGCTCAAGACCCACCTTTTTAATTTAGCTTTTACTTAGCGTTTATTTATTTTATGCTTATTTATTCTATCCTGTTATTCTATTATTAATTTAGGATTTACCTAATATTTGCTTGATTTTATTCTTATTCATTTTTTAATCTTCTTATTCTATTTATATTTATATTGTATCCTGTTCTTATTTATTTTATCATTTTACCCTATATATATCGTATTGCATCATATCTCCAGTGTTTCCTCGGAGGGCGCTCTCTGCACCGGGGCTGTGATTGACCGTGGCTGCTGGGTCTCTGGGGTCCTCTCAGCCTGGCTGGGGGGCTCCTTTGCCTCCCTCCTGCTGTGTGCCCAGCCTGGAGGCTGCGGTCTGTGACCGGCTCCCGGTGCAGACGGCTTCCTGTTATAGTGTTTCCTCACTTGGCTCATGCGAGTCCAGCCCAATTTTTACTCTTTTTACTCTTTAAGTGTGCGCGTGTGTGTATGTGTGTGTGGGTGGGGGTGGGGGGATATATGTGTATTGAGAGTGTGGGGAGTGAGTTGGAGGGTGGGGTGGGCTGCTTTTAACTATGTAAAGCACTTTGTGCTACATTTTCTTTGTATGAAAAGTGCTTTATAAATAAAGATTGATTGATTGATTGAATGCTGGAAAACCAAGCTGGAGCATTATTTAGGAGTGAGCCCTAGCACCATCTCCAAATTACAGGTCAAGTTCCATTTAAAGGGAAATGTCAGACAGGCCACAAAGTGGGCATCCCAAGAAGATGAGACCAAGAAAGACAGTTTCCTTAACCTGTCACCACTTAAAAGACAGCATACAGTCAATCTCCAGTCTCATGTGACGCCCAGGAGGCCTCTTCACAATCAGACCTGTTTATGCTGGTGCTGACAACATGTGTACTGTAAGCTGAACATGTGGAGAAACATCATGTTCAGTGGTACAGTTTTGGCCTACTGCGGCTGGACTGTAGGGTCAAAGTGTGCAGAGGACACAGAAAATGCTATGGTAATTGCTTAACCAAAAGGCTGAAAGCTTTTGTCGTTACTGGAGGCAATTTCAGTGGAGTGAGATCTTAAAATAAGATTCTGCAACCAGTGACAATCCCATATCTCCACAGTCTAGGACAAAACTGTAGTCTACAAGATGACAATGCTTGACCCAACAGAGTGCAGTTTAAGCCTCCAGAATTTGAGGCTAAAGATGATGGACCTGCCTGCAAGCCTGACCTGGGATTTCTGTCCTTGATCATTGCTGCACCCAATCATGCAGCAGAATATAGGCATTATGAGGGGGAAAATAGTGATAATTTCTATGTATACTATGTATCAGTGAATTTACGTGACCGCTACCACTTATCCAATATGGCAGACAGTTGTTGAGCAACGTCTGCATGGTGTTATGTGCAAAACCGCTATATAGTGTCAAATCACCAAAACATTACCTTTGCATCTTGTGATAGTAGAAACACCAATGGCTTTAATGGGGTAGACTGTTTGGACTATTGAAAAAAAAACCTGAGCTAATGGAGAGGCAAATATCTGTTCAAACTCTTTTTTAGTAGCTTTTTATCCAAAATATCAAGTACATTATCCCTTAAAGACTCACGCATCATTCTGTCTCCAGTTGATGGTACATGTAGCTCCAGTGGGGTCAGGGGCATAGCCAGCCCAGCCAACAATTGGCATGGAGCACCAGAACACAGCATTCAGCCATGCTGCCAGAATAAGAAGACTGTATGATCGTCCAGTCATTTTCTCACCTGGAGAGAGAAATGATGTATAGAAAAAATGAAGGTCAGGAAAGTGCGACAATAAAGTCATTTTGAATTTAATGAGCGATTGTAGTTAGCGCTACAATCGCTCCATAACTAAGAAAGTAAGCGCTTTTTTAGGCTGCAGATAGTTGAATAAATGTTTAATAGAGATTAGCAAACTGTTGATTTTTAAGTACAACCACAATTCCACAAAAGCTGGGATAGTGCATAAATATAAATAAATAAACAAAACCTTGCAGTTGTCCATTTTTCCTAGTTCTCACACATGAAGTTTGAAGACAGAATTTTCCCTAATATGTCCCACCCACTAACAGGAGCCATGATGAACAGATAATTTGTATTATTAACTTTACCTGTGAGTGGTCATAATGTCATTTCTAATAGTCCAATGTGGTGGTCCAATGTAGAATTCTAGCTGCTCAAGTATCCTGGCTCTTTGTTACATTTGTCATTTCACAAGGCACCAATCATAGCTTTGCATAAGGAGTAGCCAAATGCAGATTCTTAAGGCAACTGAATAATCTGACATGTACCTTTATTCAACTGGCAGAAGAGTCCAAAATCCTAATAACACGGTCCATACAGGAATCTAATAATGTGGGCAGGGAAGACACAGGGAGCAAAAACAGACACTTGAGGGCAATTAGAGAACATGAACACAACTGGGGTGAACAGGTGAACAGAAACTAGGTAATGAGACTAGGAGGAGCTATAATGAAATGCAAAGCACCACAGACACCAAAGTACCAAAATAAAACAACTAATACAAAGGTTGATATACACCTACACACACTAAGGGAAACACTGGAACTGAAACGTCACTATCTGCGCCTACATGCATATACTCTTGTTTTAAACAACAACAACAACAACAACAAAAACAAAAACCCGTCCAGCAGTTGTAGCAAACAGGGATTATGGTCTGAATGCTTTGTTGTGCCAAACACAGTTTCTTTCCCAAGAGGTGGGGGACACCCGCCCAACTCCCTGTATATCCTTTAAAGAGGAATGAAACACTAAACATATAAAAGCTAATTTACATCATGAGCCCTGCTCTCAAGAACTGACATAGATGCAACACTGTCTCTGAAGCTGGGTTTAAGAAATAAGAGCCAAAACAATTCAGACCTGTTGCACTGACTTCACGCCTGATGAAGACCATGGAGAGGATCATACTTCACCACCTTCACCCACTAGTCAGGAGAGACCTAGACCCACTGCAGTTTGCCTACCAGCTGAACATCAGGGTGGATGATGCTGCTGCATCGGGCCTTCTCTCATCTGGAGGGCACTAGGTGCACTGTGAGAGTCATGTTTTTTGATTTCTCCAGTGCCTTCAACACATACCGGCCCTCAGTGCTAATGGGGAAGCTGCAGGGAGAGTAGACCATCAGCTATCCTAGTGGATTATTGACTACCTGAGGCTGTGGGACTGTGTGTCTGAGGTGGTAGTCTGTAGCAAGGGGGCCCCACAAGGAACAGTGCTCGCCCCTTTCCTCATCACCCTGTACACTGCAGACTTCAGTTAACATTACAAGTAACGGCGTTACTAACAGCGTTACTTTTTTCAGTAACGAGTAATCTAACTAATTACCATTTCTATCGTTACAATGCCGTCGAACCCACCCACCACTTTAATCGCACTTTAGATCTCGTTCTGACATATTGGCATAGAAACTGAACAGTATTTCCTAAAACAAAAAACCCTCTTTTTCAGATCATTTCTTATTAACATTTAAATATACCACAACAGATTACAAAGCAGTGGTTAACACGAATATTAGAGTACATGTCTTTCTGAAAGTGCTGTAACTAAGCCATTCTAGTCACATAGAGGTCGATTATCTTGTTAATAGTATTACATCTTCACTGCATACAACTCTGGATATCCAAACTGAAAACGAAAACCTCAAATCAGAATTACTTAACTCTGTGGTATAACTCTTAAACGTGCACCAGTTCATAAGCTGAAGTTGTAAGATGAAACAATTCACTCATTTAGAAGATCTTTGTTTAGCCTGTAAGAATAGTTTGTTTTATAGGAAAAAAAGTTAAAAAAAAAAAAAAAGAAAGAAAAAAGACAGAGCTTTTCGCAAAGCAAGAACATCTCACTTTTCCTCACTTATTGAAAAAATAAAAACAACCCTAGGTTTCTTGTCAGCAGCCTGTAGCCAGGCTGACAAAAAGCCAGGGCTCTGCTGAAAAACTAGTTCATGCATTTATTTCTTCCAGGCTGGACGATTGTAATTCATTTTTTATCAGACTGTCTTAAAAACTCCTTTAAAAGCCTCCAGTTAACCTAAAATGCTGCAGCAACAGTACTGACAGGGACTACAAAGATGGAGCATATCTTTCCCATACTGGCTTCATTCATTGTCTCCCTGTTTACATTGTTAAGACTGTTTGGAAAAGTGCTATATAAATAAACTTGACCTTGACCCAAATACTGAATTGAATTAAACCCTCTGCGGTTTAGGGTATAATTGGCCATTTTTTTTAAATTACTTTTCATTTTACCCTTATATTTAATCATTAAAAATATTTATCTTGTCTGGTATGGCATCATTCTTTCCATTCTTCTTTTGTGACCTACAGTTATTTTAAAATTCAGACATAATAAATTAACACAATTGACCTACAAGCACACAAAACAAAAGAAACCATCAAATCTGAGTAGAAAACGTTTGATTTTGTTTCATTGTGTATACCACAAACAATTTTGGATTTAGAAAAGAGAAACATTTTGGCTTCTGGTTCCAAATCCTATATAACACTCCAACAGCATCCATAATCACTAAAGAGCAAATAGCTAACTCATTCAATTTAAACAGAGACATTAGACCAGGATGCCACTATTGCCATCTGCCCTATTGTTGCCATCAGTGAACAATAACTGATTATCGGTACAGCAAAAAAAAAATTACATAATCACAAAATCAGTTTGTATGCTGATGACATTCTTCTAATCCTAAAAACTCACTTTTGCCATTACACATTCTGATCACATCTTTGATAAGTTTTCTGGTAACTCAGTCAACTGGTCTGAGATTCTCCCTTGAATATATATGTGTGTGTGTGTGTGTGTGTGTGTGTGTGTGTGTGTGTGTGTGTGTGTGTGTGTGTGTGTGTGTGTGTGTGTTTGAAACGCTTTGGGTTTTTTTTCCCTGCTACATTTTATAAGAGGTCCCACCTTTTTTGAAATTTGGGTTGTACTTCCTCAAAACATCTTCAATGAGTCTGTATTTTGGTGAACTTACAAACGATTTATGAATAAAATAGAACAATTTAAAGCAGTGGTTAAAAGACAACAGAAGGAACATGAGATTAATCGCACATCACTTTGTGACCAGTATAACTGGTTGTGTGATGAATGATGGAATTAGATGACATGGTAACCCTTGATCATGAATATCTTCGTCAATTTTGTAACAGATAAAAAGGAGTATAACAATGTGGTCGGGTAAATTATATATGCAAATATTAGGCTCTCTAAGTGGGATACCTATATCTGGTCTGCAGATGGAAAGGTAACGATCAATGGCCACCACGGTCAGCAGGCCAATACTAGCCATGCCAAAGAATATGTTGAGAGCTGCATAGATCTGGAGACACAGAAACAAAGAAAAAGGCAGGTACTTAAATTCCTTCTTAACGAGAAGGCTATGATCATGGCCCTGTGCTTGAGGCAAGAATTGTTAGCATCCAAAAGATTAAAGCAAGAACCACGGTGCTAACATGTTGTGGTACGATGGCTTTTGGAATTCTGTTACTATGATTTAACAGAAACTTGTAGAAACTTGGAAAAGTTATAAAATTCAGATTTTTACACTGCTCTGACCAAATGTCCTTTCTCAGTCCTGGTCTGTGTTTGTTAAACATAGCAGTGAGGTATGTTGTCTGCAGTGGTGTATTACAGCCATGTCGGGGAAAGTTATTGTCTTGGTTCAAAGAAAAAAGCCACACAAATGCAGATGAGGGCTGTTAGTTTCCTCGCTTCTGTTAATACGTTCATAAAAAGGATTACCGTAATTGTCGGGCTATAAGCCGCTACTTTTTGCACAAGCTTTGAACCCTGCGGCTTTTAGTCAGGTGCGGCTTTTCTATGGATTGTCCGTGATTTTTGTCATATCGTAAGACGATTTGTTTTGTGTGTTCCGCTGTTGTACGGCACTACGTTGCCTGGCGGAAGGATCGGGGTTCAAGAGTGGTATGTTAGTCACATGTCCGTCCGCCAGGCAACGTAGTGCCGTACGAAGTAGCGCGAAAAACAAACTTCAAAGTAGCGGTACGCGTTCAGCGGGAGTCGTGGATGATGAGCGGCGATAAACTTGCAAGTTATGCCCAAAAAGCAAGTTATGCCCAACTCCACCGGTGGATTCTGACAGCGTGGAAAAGTGTGAAAACATCCACGATCACCAACGGATTTCTGAAGGGCTGGACTGCTGCATGATGGAGAGGAGGACACCGCCACGGCCCTTCTGAGGGTGTTCGACTCTGACACTGACAATGAGGATTTCTTTGGTTTTGAAAGTGACAACGAAGGAGAGAAGCGAGAGTGGATGACGAAGCCATCCTGAGCCTGTTTGTATCCGACACTGGAGAAGAGGACTTTGGTGGTTTTAGTGCGCAGGAAGAAGAGAAAGATGGTGGTGAATGACTGACTTTTCTTCTTGTTAAAGCTGTGTCACTGCACCTGAGCCTAAAAGGTAGTCCGAATCTATTTTTCTGGTGTGCTGTAGGCTACTGTTATGTACTACATGTGCAAATATGTACCCATAACTTGTTTTTCAAAATATTAATAAAAGTGATGTCTCCAAACAGCCATCTCTTTCCTGACAATTCCCTTTGTGCATATTCTCTTACATATGATAAGTCAACATTGAAACACCTGCGGCTTTTGGTCAGGTGCGGCTAATGTATGTACAAAACAGGATTTTCCCCTGATTTTAGCTTGTGCGGCTAATATTTAGGTGCGCTTTGTAGTCCGGGAAATACGGTACATGGCTCAACAATATTATGCCATGACAATGCTGTGAAAAAAATCTGCTAAAAGAGTGTGAATCAGCCTGGCCACAGATTTTGTAATAAGTAATTTAAGTGTCAAGGTCCCGGGTCATTTCATCAGTGTTTTGAGTTGGATTATCAACTTGTTTATTTCTTTGAAATTTCCTATTAGCAGTCTTGGATTTAGTTGGTTATGCTGCTGAGTTCTTGCCTTGTTGTTAGTTTCCCTTGGTGCTCACTCCTCCTCTCTCATTCTCTCCCTCGTTTTCTGTATCAAGTCAGCCTTGTCTCCATGTTCATTTGCCTGTTTCTCCAGTCATGTCGCTCCCTGTGTCTCTCGCACTCTCTCTGTGTCTCTTGCTCTTGGCCTTTCTTAGTTTAAGTCCAGTTGTGTTTCCCAGGTGTACCACTAACCCAGCAAAATCGAAGACTGTTTGTTTTGCTTCAGAGTCAGCCAGCATAAAAGATGTGTATCCTGTAGTTGACCCAGTAAACAAAGTAAAACAAAACAGAATTTTTGGGTTCTTGCAAGGGTCAACCATAACTTCATGTGATGTTACTGCGCTGGTGGATAATGAAATCTCATCTACTGTTAATCAAACTATACATGTTTTTAAACCAAACCCTGAACCAGTACAATGTGTATCTGGGTCTGCTCATGATTTGCCTTGATTTGAACCTGTTTGCAAAGTGGCAAAGTGCAAAGTGTGACACTAACTCTAGAGTTAGTGTCACTTCTGAGGACCCTGAAGGGGACCTCTTTGAAGACTGTTTGCTGTGAACCTGTGCAGAACTGGTTCTGTTGCACCCTCTGGGGCTCCCTCTAAAGACTGTGGTACCTCGTCTTTGCTTGTTTCTAAGACTGTTCTTCCACCTGTGACCTCGCGTAAGCCATATGCTCTGCCTGCTCCTGCTCCCAGTGTGGCTTGGACCCAGCTTTTCCCTGCACCCATCTCAGTTCCCAGTATTAAGATAGGTAGAGCTCGACCGGTCCCTGTCCCTGCTCCCAAGGTTCTGCCTTCAACCTTCATCTGCACCCATTCATGCACCTGGGTGTTGGTGACTGAGGCCCAGCCAATCCATGTTCTGGTTTCCAGGTGGTGACAGCTGGTGTCCAGCCATCACCTGCACCAGTCCTGGCTCCCAGGGTGATGCCAGCAAAGACCAGATGTATTATTGTAGGGTCTACCTTATAATATAACGCACCTTGAGGTGACTGTTGTTGTGATTTGAATAAATAAAATTGAACGGAATTGAATAGGCCACCTCTGCACCTGTAATAGTTCCTCAGGTGAGAGGAGCTGGCTTCTGGCAGGTTCCTGCGCCCATCCCTGATCCTAGGGTGAGGGCAGCCAGGATCTGTTTTCTGTATTAAGCCAGACAAATAAACATGGAGTCAAGACTATCTGTTTCCCCTGTCTTTCTCTCTGTGTCGCTCGCTCTCACTCTATCTTTAATTAGTCAGTCTGAGTCTTGGTGCTTCCTGTTTTATTTTGACAGCCTCTCGTGTGGATCGTGTTCGGTTTTGCTTCCCAGGTCTCGTCAGTGAGATTATGTCCAGCTGTGTTCCCCAGTTGTTTCCTCTCTGCCCCAATTCCCTCTTATGTATATATTGTCTGTATCTCCCTCTGTCCGTTGTCATGATTAGGGATGGTTAGCGTTTAGGTTTTATCCGATACCAGTACCAAACCGGTACTTTTGAAACAGTGCTGGTGCTTAAACAGTGCTCGAACCGGTGCTTAAAGAATGGAGAACACACACTTTGTCCAAAAACCTCTCATTAAGCTACTCACGCAGAGAAGAACGGCTGCTGCTGCCATCATCATCCGTCATCATTTCTGCTACACTGGCAGGGCTAGGGGCCAGGACTCTGCTCTTTGGGTTCTTGGAAGATGTTGCTAACTCCGGGTCCGATAACAGGCACCACACCCGCAGTAGATGTGCTCGGTGTGAGGTCTCGCAGCAAGCTATCAAATACTGTGCATTTCTTGGCTTTAAAAAAATGCTATGCGTTGCCAGGTGTTTCATCAGATTCAAGGTGTTACCTCCTTTGACAGTATCACCTTGAAGCACTTGTTGCTGCTGAGTTTGCATCTTTTGCTGTGAAGTACAGCCAGACTTTTTATTCTGTAGCTCTGCTCTAAAAGAACTACGTACCTGGGCCCGCCTACTATCCTTGGAAAGGTAAAATGATTGGCTAGAATCCAAAGTGTATGACATCTCAGGAAAAAAAAGCACCGAAATAAAGCACCGAAATGTGCGCTGCTTTTCGGTCTGGTTACTACCGTTTATGTCAGAACCGGTGCCATCATGGCACCGGATACCGGTACCCATCCCTAGTCATGATCTCCTTCTTGGTGTGTGTCACATTTGTTCAGGGCGTCCAGTGTTTGGATGCATAAGTATCTGTCCATTAAGTTTTTGGATTTAATTATTTGTACTTTCCAGCAATAAAGTTAAGTTCAGTCCAACCTGAGAGGCCTGCATTTGGGTCCTAACCTGCCTGCCACACACTGCGTTTCATGACAGTGAGATTGTGGAACACATTTTATAACTTTAAAAGACATTATGTAACAAAGAGGCTATTTCAGATTTGATCTTATAAACAGTGTTGGGAAGGTTACTTTTAAAATGTATTCCACTACAGATTACAGATTACATGCCCCAAAATGTATTTTGTAATGTATTCTGTTACGTTACTCAATGAGAGTAACATGTAGGGCTGCCATGATTAGTCGACTAGTCACGATTACGTCGACGACTAATTTAGTAGTCAATGTGTCGTTTGAAGCTTTGTAAGATCCCAAAAGACGCAGGAATAAGTAGCAGGATTTAAGAGTGTAATAACGGACTGAAACAGAAGATGGCAGCACTGCATGTACAAGGATGCCAGCTGCCGTTAAACCCCGAAGAAGAAGAAGCTGTGTCCCAGAATTCATAGCGCGGCCCAGCTCAGTTTCCAACAATGGCGGCAGCTAGTTAGTTTTAATATTACTCTTATTATTCTTTCTGGGTCACAAAATAAACGTTTAACATATTTTCAGGCGAGAATGTAGCTGTGTAAACCTCAAATATCTGCTCAGTTTATCAGGACACCAGCATATTTTCAAAAGCGCTCCGACGTTTTCGGAGACGTCTGTTACCCACTAGCTCGATAGCTAGCCGGGGGCTAGGCTCACTAGAGCCGTGAGAACACCGGACTCCCGGCAAATCGTTTTCAAACCCACCGCCGTCTTTCGCTACTCAGGTTAAACATGATATATGAGTCACTTAGATAACTTAAAATGTTATTGTTTGGCTTTTTTAGTATTTTATTTGTTCCTGAGTAAATCGGTTTGGCTGAGATTAAAGTTATAGTTTTTACACAGCTGAATAAACGTCAAGCAGACAGCTGATTATCAGAAGTGTGAGATGCTGGAGAATTTACTCCGGTGTCCTGTTATATTTTAGATAGCAAGGAGTTTATTAAACTTCACCGAAACAATCTGCAAATTTCATTAAAATTAATAAACTATCATCTTGTCTTTATTTTTAGTTAGCACATACCTTAAACACTTAAAGCTGTAAGCTAATGATAGTTATATAAGAGCAGATGCTGCTGGTGCAATAAGCTGTACGTTTTACGTCCAATGGATGATGATCTGATTAGTCGACTAATCGCAAAAATAATCGGTGACTAGTCGACTATCAAAATAATCGTTTGTGGCAGCCCTAATAACTTATTCTGAATACTTTGGATTACTTAATATATTATCATGCTTTTTACAACTACATGATGTACTATTGCTGTGTGATTTATTACTATTACTGAAGGTTACTCTCCATACCAACACCAACTAGATGTTTAAATCTTAATATAAATGAGTAACAGTAGGTGGACATTAGGTAAGGCTGCACTTTTTGCAGCGATCTCGTGTAGAAAACTATTCCGCGTATATAAAACAGGTCCGCGGCTCCGAACCGTAGTAAAGGGACCTCTGGCTAATACGTCGGGTTCGTGTCGGCTCGTAGCTGAAAACTAGCTTTACTTTGTTGTCTGGGTCAACTTTGCTAGCGAGAGACAGAGAGAGGCGTTGAAAGGCTGCTCCAACGGAGCTTATTGTTTCAGAGGAAAACAGAACACAGTGTACAGTCGAGTCTTAACAGCTTACTTACAGCTGGGCTCGTCAGGCTCTCTTCTTGGCTGCAGTGGTTATTATTATATTTACATGCTTCCAGCTCCCGTTTCTGCTCGATGACAGCTCGTACTTTTCCTTTTTCTCCCTCCCTCGCTCACAGACACATAACGGGTATGGCAGTCCATCCTCCCTGCAGCACGGACTACAGGCTACATGCTTTAGGGCGATGCCTGTAACACTCTGCCTGTTGCCTTCATATTAAATCATTTTTTGAATATTAATTTTTAAAAATATTTCTTCACGTCATTATGCGGACACAAATAGAGGTGACATGGGTTGCGAGATTGAGACAGGCATTAGAGCCTCTTATATGTGTTTTTGTTTCCACCGGGAATTACCAAAAATAGAGAGGCATAGGCTAACATATGAAACAGGAAAAGACCGCCGTGTAATCCATTTATTTCAACAAAGTAACTGTATTCTGAATACCACCTTTTTAAACGGTAACTGTAACGGAATACAGTTACTCATATTTTGTATTTTAAATACGTAACGGCGGTACATGTACTCCGTTACTCCCCAACACTGCTCATAAATACTCTCCACATATTGACACAGACATGGGTAAAAACTGCCTAGTTTATTTGCGACTGGGTTCACTAACAATGTTAACAAGTGCTAGATTTTTCTATAGCTGCAGTTGGTTGAACATAACCTAAACAACAAACAGCACAACCTGACAAAACTAGATGTGCATGTAGTGGAATTAGAGGCAGTCGTATTCTACACACCTGACAACCAGCATAGCCAAATTTCCAGCTGCCGTGGATGTCTGAAGCTGCAGACATGGGATAGCCAATACCAGCCACTCCAATGTCAGTAAAAGCCAAGTTGATTATTATGAAGTTGGTAGGTGTGCGAAGTTCCTTAAATTTTACAAACATCAATAGCACCACAATGTTGCTCGCTAAACTGATGACACCTGAGAAATTAAAAGAAAGACAGTGTTACAGTGTGAAAGTCAAACATGAAGTTTAAGATTAAGATACCCTATTTGTCACTGTAGTAGGATACAACGAAAATTTATTTGTTGGCTCTCTATTAAACAATGGCAAGGGATAAAAGTAGCTTTTAAAAAAGACAGAAATACAAACAAGAGCACTCAGAGAGTGCAACCCCCCAAGATTTAATACGAGATTTAATATCTTCATCCAAATAAAAGTCGACTGAGGAGAAAGTAAATAAAAGTGCTTTAGGTTCCAGTTGCTTTGTCTAAAGCTAAAAAGGATACTGTAATGTATTTAAATATGTCAACATAGGCAGTGTCAGACTGTATTCTCTGGGGCCTTCGATTCGATAAAACATAGCAAACTCATGTAGCATGTTTTCCAGCTGAAAGAAATTGCAGCAGAATTTTAATATTTATGAATATAAATGACAAAATAAATAGCATAATAGCAAATATTACTATATTTAATATTTTTAAAAATCCAACATACACCAGGCCTCTCCTGTTTGGGGCTCCAGGTTGATCGTCAAATATTCAGTTTTTTGTAAATGAGGGAAGTGGCCCTGAAGAAGCTTAAAGTCTTGGTCTTTTAGGAAATAAAGTCTCATATCATTCAAGAATGTAATCAAATCGTTTCTCGGTCAACTCAAGCCTAACATTAGTTGGACTAATGTTGGTTAATATTGAGCTGCCAGTTTATTGTCAGCTGTCTGGAGCCCGGAGGGGTCACATGTCTAATCTGCTGACAATAAGTAACTGGAACAGTGTTGTAAATAAATAATCGTGTTTGTGCACGCGTGATAGAGCCCAGACTTTAGTTTAGGAGATGATTAGTCATTATTATACATAGCATACTATTTCAAAAGGCTTTTTGTAGTCCATGTTTACAACAGTGTAGTTTTAAACTTATGGGATAATGTCATATTAATAGATGGCCTACTATAAGTGCAGTCCTTTTTTTATGGAGGTCAAGAAAAATCATCTATCAGTGTGGACAGGACTCGTATAGCAGCGCTTTTCTAGACTGTCTGAGCACTTTACAACAACTTGCCTCGTTCACACAAGCACTTTTTTCTGTGCTCTTTCTAACATTCACGCTGTTCATTACATTCAAACTGTAATGGATTTTTAAAGAGCAACTTGAGGTTAGTATCTTGCCCAAGGATACAACAGACTGGAGCAGACAGGGGGTCAAACCACCAACCTTTCAATTAGCAGGTGACATGCAAGGTATTTTTTTGACCATTCATCTGCAACCCAGCATAAAACGGAGCATTGTGCCAACATCCTATAACCTAGTATAGACTCTTATTTCGAAAATGAACCCAATATGGACTGGAGATGGTATGTGCATTAGCATCAGGGAGAAAGACAAAGATAGAATTAACTTTTGACTACAAGTCTTTGTTGATTTCACTTAAAACCTATAGTTTGATCTGTCCTGCAAATAGCAAATACAAAACAGACATACATGACACCCAGGAGGTTGGCATGATTCTAATCACCTAGGTGGCTGCTGCTAAGTGGTTACAATAGTGATTATCTCCAGTCATACGCTGAAGAATAAACACGACCAACACTCACAAGAATTTCTCTTTAAGCTTGTAAGGAGATGACCTTCCATAAAATAATATACATCAATCAAATTAAAATGTAAAAATTATATGAAAATAAGAACCAGCTGGTTAAAACTCAATAAATGCTGATATCCAAGTTTTGTCAAGAAACCACATTGCTTCGCTGGGCTTGGTTGGATGAATCCTATGACATCTCACTGGTAAAGAAAGAATATCAAAGACACATTTAGGATTTAACCATTAAAATTCAAATGATTATAACAGACTATTATCCCTCTTAACCACACAATGACTGCATTTACACAACTGCAAAACTGAAGAACATAACGCAGAGCAAACATGGCAAAACACAGCATAAGGGTTGTTCATTGTTACCTGCAGTGATGAGATATCCAGCCACAATGTTATGCTCCAGTTGGGTAAATGCACTCTTCCCCCCATAAGGTGCATCTTCATTTGAAATATTAACCCCAGAGTCCATCCCCATTTAGTGACCTTCTAGATAAAAACAAACAAACAAAAAATACCCGATTAAGGTAAAAACTAAAAAACTTAAAAATGATGGTGATCCTTAAAATTTAAACTGAAGAAAATTAGAAGAAGAATGCAGGCAGGGAGTTTTGTAAAATGCTGTCCTAACTAAAATCTGTATGATGCTATTGTGGAGAAGTGGTGGGTAAACCGTGAGGACTAGGGTTTATGGGATTATTGCATTCCACTGCTCCTCTGTCCCTGTTAGCAGGCAGCAATCTGCACGTAACATTGGTAACAAAGCTCTGTAAGAGAGGATTACCGCTCACATGGAGTGGCTGGCAAGTTATGTCGTCAATGAGCTTTGTCATTACAACACAGAATCGAAGACTGAAATACCTCAAACGGATGACTGGTCGTTTCACAGAGAATGCGTACAGTAGGAACAATAAAGTCTCGTTCAGTCTGGATTACATGTGCCTATGGGTTCACAAAGGCACATTGTGTGGCAACGTTTAGTTAACTAACTGTAACAGAAAGAGCCTTCAGGAAACTCCCATCAAACCATGAGGCCCTGCTTTGTAGAAGGAGTTTTCAATCAAATTATCCAAAAAATATTCAAACAGTAGTGGTGTTAAACACTGTTTTCATTTGGAGTGAGAGATCAGAAGACTTGTTGCTTTGAAGCAGGGACTCTATGTAGACAAAAGCCCTGTTTCTCTGTTCCATTGGTTGAAGCTATTGTTCCAGACACCGCTTTTAATTGGTGTTTTATTCTTTCAGTCCCAAAGATTTCCATTTTGTTGGGGTCCCTGAAGAAGTACCAGTGCAGGTCATTTACCTCCTTCTGTATCCCATACCATGGACCACTGAATGGGAGCATTTCTAAATGCACATATGCAGCAATCACAAACCTCAGAGAGTAACACAAGTTTGAACTGAACAGCCAATAATTTTTATGCTAAACACACAAAATCAACCAAAAATCCAGAATAAACACATTATACAAAAGCTACGATATGCATGTGATTCACTGAAATAAGTATTTGATCCTCTAATATCCATCTACATTTCTGGGTCAACAGATTGGTTCTTAAATAGCATTTTTCCTACACCACTTGAGCACTCAATGTGCTTCATGCAACACGCTTTCTATGTGCTATTCAAACCCTGATTTATTTATCAGAGAACAACCTCGGGTTAGTATTTTGTCCAAGGATATTTGGCAGGAGACTGGAGCAGTCAGGGATCTCCAAGCTTACAGTTTGTAATGACCTGCACTACCTCCTGAGCTACAGCCACCCTGAGCTTACAGCAGCTGGTGTTTCTAGGTGGAAAAAACACAAAGAAGGGAATAAGATCAGGGGCATTATCTCAGAAGCTCAGAAAATAGTGATCGATCAGCTTATGCATGCACAAACTCAGATAATAACTCTCCTAGCGTGGCTGAAAGGAGTGACTCTGACAACACAGATGAACTGTTGTCTGACTTGGTGAGGGTCGGGTTGCTGTCAGACAGGAAACTCTCCAACTGGAGAAAGTTGAAGCATCGCCTGTCCTGACCTCGAGTTTGAAAAACTCCAGTTTCTTCGACATTGTGTTGATTTGGTCCTGCACATCAAAAACACTGATGGAGAGTCCCTGTAGTCCCAAATTCAGCTCATTTAAACAAGAAATGTTCAACGAGTATTCCAACTGATTGAGCCACACAGTGTCTTCAAAAACACCTGGAACACCTCTCTGTGAAATTCAAAAAGCCTAGAAAGTTTTTCCCCTCTTTAAAGCCATCATACTTCAGTATGGAGCAGAAGCTGGACATGTTTGCTGGCCATCTTATTACAGAGCTCATGGAATAGGAAAGACCAACCTGGTCTTTATGAAGTTTACAATTTTTACAACTGAGTCTATTACACACTTAAGTTCTTTAGGCATCTTTTTTACCACCAGGACTTCTCGATGGATACTGCAGGGAGTCCAGCTGGCAAATTTAAACTACTTACCTGGATAAAATTAGTACCCATACGATAATTTTCTCCTAATGTTTGTAGGAATGTTAGGAGGAGAATGTCTGGCTTTAATTTTATGACACAGTCCAGAATTGTTTAATTATTGTAAACAAGAAAAAGGAAGGAAACATTGTCCTCTGTGATGTACAGCATGAGATCTGAATGAGTGTCAGAGATATGGAACGCCAGAGAAACCTGTCGTTTATGAAAAACTGTGAAAGTTTTACTTGCATTTGGGGAGCATATATAGTGGCTGTGAAAACAAATGTCATGGTTGCGTGACCAAATAACTAGATTTGACTTAAAAGCAGAACCAGGTGAGACACGGTTTCACAGTTTTTATTATGCTCAAACAGGGGAAGGTTAGTAATGGTAAGGAACATGTGCAGGGCTTTCTTCCAGGTATAAGAAAGGAAAGGACTTCCATTAAGAAAGGAGACAAGTGTTAGGACACTATCGATTAAGCTGAGTACAAATTGAATGGTGAGGGAGATCTTACTTGAGAGTCCACGGGGACGCTTCCAGAGGGGAGAAGCTGAGCACAGATTGGCATCGAGGTGAGTGTTGGCAGCAGGGGATGAGCAGGCAGGTGAGAAGATGAAGGTAAGGGATCCAGGTAGGTTACAAGGGAGAGCCAGCGATTATTGGAGAATCTTCAACCAGCTGGAAGGAGACTGAAGATAAAGAAAAACCATGTAAAAGTAGGAATGTAGGAAAAATATGGTTTGGCCTGTTACCAGTAGAAAGAGGCTGCTCCTTTTATGAAGTACTGAGTGGCATCAATGAAGGAAATGGCACTGATCTGTATCCAGCTGAAGAGGGGAGGGATAGTGCCTGCATAATGATCAGTGTGGAGAAGAGACAGACTGGCCTTGTCAAAGATTCAGCACACTCGTCCTAGCGTCATATCAACGTGATCAAAAAATGCAGCCTTCATATACACACTGAGAGGTATGGCAGTTGAAGATGAGGAATTGGGTTACATTGATAAAATACAACATGAGATCCACCTCAGTGATGATAACTATGTAACACAACCATTACACAGAATAATCCCACACACACAGGGCTGAACACAAAATTGGACCTGGCAATTTTGGTCCAGGTAACCTATCATGATCGCTGAAAAAAAGAAATTGACTAATTAAAACTTCACAATGATGTTGGAGTTGTTAGTGGCCGTGCAGTTGTAGGTGTTTAATTTAGTTAAGTCTGAAAGCTTAGGAGAAACATTAATACCTAAATATTTAATATTTCCAGATTGTAGTGGGGCAGAAGAAGAATTATGGAAGGAGCAGTTAATTGGAAGAACTGTAGATTTTGACCAGTTAATTGAATAATCTGAAACTCTTGAAAACCAGTTTATTAGATTAATTACCTCAGAAAGGTTGGTTTGTGAGTTTGGGAGAAAAGCAACACATCATCTGCATAGAGACTGATTTTATGTTCTATGTTCTTACATTTTATGCCCTTAATTGTTGTAGCCTGTCTAAATGCTGCTGCTAGTGGTTTGATAAAAATTGCAAAAAGTGAAGGGGAGAGTGGCATCCCTGCCTGGTGCCCCTCAGGAGACAGAAGCTGGAGGATGTTTGGTTATTTGTTCTGATACGAGCTGTTGGGGAATTGTATAATATTCTTAGCCAGTTTATGAAAGAGTTTCCAAAACCAAATTTGTGTAAAGTTGCAATTAAAAATTTCCAGTTAACTCTGTCAAACGCTTTTTCTGCATCTAGAGACAATATTGTGGTTTCAGTGTTTTTACTGTATGAGTAGTCTATTAAATTAAGTAATCTACGTGTATTTGTTGATGAGTGTGTGCGTTTGCTGATGAGTGTGTGGATTTCTCTTTTTCGAAACTGACTTTTAAATGCATCGAGGGTCTTGTCGCAGAGTTAGTACACAGAATGATTCTCAAGGCCAGCAGCACAGGCGGTGTAACCAGAGGTGTAGCTCATGGTGATATCAAAATATAAAACATCATTTGGTCAATCCTCGTTCTCATTCAAAAGTTCCTCAGATTTGAACAGTTTACAGTCTGCAATAAAAATGTTAACAGATGCTGGAGAGCTGCGTGTGTGTGCATGCGTGTGTGCATGCGCGTGTGCATGCGTGTGTGTGCATACATGCGTGTGTGTGTGTGCGCGTGTGCATGCGTGTGTGTGTGCGTGTGCATGCATGTGTGTGCATACATGCGTGTGTGTGTGTGTGTGCGCGTGTGCATACATGCGTGTGTGTGTGAGAAGCACAATGTAACCTCCATTTGGTCTGGTGCAGTGAATATACCAGAATGCTGTTTGGTATCTGTGATGGACCTGCCACATATCAAATACTGTTGCAGGTGATTATCGGTGATCTCATTTTTCAGATCGTTCTTGTGAACCTGGATAACATTTAGTTTTTTTCAGGGACCTTTGAGCAACACTGAGAGAGGCTTGAGACTGTGTTTAAGCGACTGGCAGAATCTGGTTTCAAGGTAAAGTGTGTGGACACAACTATACAAGGTCTGCTGTTAAAAAGTGGAAGGTCCCAGGCTCTGTTAAAGAGTCATTTTTAGGGTTCTGCAGCAATTAGAGGAGATTCATTCAGGGGATCTCACAGATTGCTGTTCCACTTTATGACTTTTTAACAGAAGTACAGGTGCCAAGCAAACAGGAAGACCTGGTCCACACTTAGCTGCTGTGTGGCCTCCTGAGTGTGATTTAGCTTTTGAGCAGCTGAACGACAAACTTAATTCTGCTCCCATTTTGGGTTTTGCCAGTTTCACTCAACCCTTCATAGTAAAGACAGATGCTTGTCAACATGGTTACAGCCTGTATTGTGTAAGCAGCAGGGTCACACCAAGCGGGTCATAGCTTATGCTAGCCGCAGGCTACACCAGGCTGAGAAAAATGACCACAACTACAGTAGCACAAAGTTTGAATTGCTTGCTTTAAAGTGGGAAGAACCGTTCAGAGATTATTTGGGGATCAAAGTTCCTTGTGTTAACTGATAATAATCCTCTTTGCCACCTCAAAACAGCCAAGTTGGGTACAAAAAAGCAGAGGTGGGTAGTGCAACTATCAGTTTTTGATTTTAAATAGAAAGCTTGAGCTTGATTTGATTAAAAAAAAAATGGTATTATTTGTGCTGTAATTGTTAAACACAGAGTCATAATTTACATGTGATTTCGCTGATAGTTAATTGTGTTTAATTCTTTTTCAACTGCTTAAATTTTGCAATCTTTGGACACCTCGTGGACAAAAATCTGTGCACATAATCTGTCATGAAATCCTCACAAAGCTATACATTTTTTCTGCTTTGTTTTTCAGAAATCACTTGATTAACTTGAGCCATTGTCAAAATGATCAAACGTTTTCAGGATTTTAACCCATTAAATCCCAGTTTAAACATTTGAAGGACTGCACAATTTCTTTACAAAAAACCCCCACAAAACATGAATTATTATGTTTATAATCACCCCCAATGCCCCACCCTCTACTGTTTATTATAGAGAAAATAATTCCTTTTTGTGAATTTTATTAAAATAATTAATTAATAATTCCAATTTTTAAACTGGCATTTAAAGGGTTTAAATGTAGAAAAGCGCTATATAGCGCTATATAAGACGCAGCCCATTTACCATATCTGGAGGCTAGCGACGGTTAGAACTGGGCAGGTCCTCTCATCCATTGGCTCCCATCTAAGTTCTGCACTGCCTACTGGATTGGAGCCTGGACTTCTTAACCAGAGCAAGACTCTGTAGTGGGATTCTGAGTCCACAGATCGATACACTAAGGTCCAAACTGATTGGGGAAACAAGTTATCAGGCAACAGTTTAACAAGACAATGTATATGTCTTTTAACTGCTGGGGTTAGTGATGGGTATCTGCCGAGCAGCATATTAATAAACCTGGTTACAGCAGGATGATTATGTTAGTAAATGAATCAAACATTTATAGTAACAGTCATACGAACTAATATTATATTATTATTAGATGATGATGATGATGATTATACCTATTTCTACTTTCATGAAGATTACGGGGGTTGTAAGTTATATCAAATGAATGATATATAACACATTTCTGAAGTTTTTTTTGTAATAGCTCCACCCACTGCCCCAGATCTGAAATGTCACATATGCGTCACATTGGGCATACAAGGTACATTTGTTCTATATTTAGAAAGTAATTCTGTAAACACTTTCTTGCTTTTAAAAACAGAATTTCCTTTTTATTTTCAAATTCTTAACATGGATAATGATAGTAACATTTCTTGGTTTACTTCAACAAGCATCTTGGAAAAAAAAATCATATAAATCAGCCCAATGTTGGAGGTACAATTGAAAATGTCACTGAAAAAACATTAACATTAGAGAGGTGTAATGAACTAAAAACATGAGCATATAAAAACATGTTACTTTTTTTTTTTTTTTGTCATCTTCTTATGCCAAAATAGAAAAGAATGTTACATAAAGTCAATAACTTGCTCAAATGGCTTTTTTCATTCCAGTTGTTAGAAGTTTACCTTTGGTAATGGTAACTTTTGAAGCAATTTCTTTCCTCTGTGAAACAAAGACGTACATCACATTTTTCACAGAGGGTGGTAGTTGCATTCACCTTGCAATTTTTGCACCGACCTCGCTTTTCACATTTTACAGGCCAATGTGCAACCTCATCAGTCCGGACATCCTCTGGAACTCCAACACGAACTCTCTTGGGTGGTGGAGGTGGTGATGAGATGTTCTGTGATGGGCGCCCCCTGTGTGATTTCCAAAGGATCAGGCTTGTGGCAACTTCTGCCTGGAAGCTTCTTTTTTCAGTGGCTTTTGGACACCAAGTAGCTTGCAGTCACGACGGTAAATCAACCATGCGTTGACAACACCGAGCATGTGGTTTGCCAGAACAGGTAGAGATACCACCTCCGTGACTTCATGTGGTACTTGTACCTTGCAATGCAGGTGTCAAGCAGGTCAATACCCCCCATGAATGTGTTGTACTCCACAATGTGTGGCCTTTTGACCTCAACAAATGCCTTGCCCGATTTGCTCCAGCGACGGACTGTATCTTGAGGCTCAGTTGCACAATATGGATTAAGTGATGACGTGACGAATCCTACTTCCGGGCCTAAAGTAGTCTGCGTTTAATATGGCTTTTGTGTTGTTAACATGTTTAATGTTTTGTATTTTCTTCTATTTAATCTCAAAAAGCTCCTAAAACAGTCAGTGATCACTGTTGACCTCCCTCGGCTTTTATTACCGCTAATCATTTATTTAAGCTCAGTTTTTAAAACCTTAGGATGTAACTACAGCCCAGCCCATGCAGCAGTATATGAATGACTAACCTCGTATTGTGGATGGATTATCTCAGTTGTTCTCCTGGCTGAAGTTTGGTCCTTTTACAGCATCCTGCCATGCGATTACATTTGTTCCTGACCACCGAGAACACTCACGTTAACTTTTATCGAGTGGAAAAAAAGTTAGCTTGTTTATATTATGCTAACATAGCTGTGTCGCTAGCGGTCACGTAGCACATCATTATATAGCAGCTAGCCCAACTTCAGTAACCCTACAAACGTCACTGCTGTTTAGTTTTCTGTCTTCATTTATGTTGGAAGTGATAGCAGAGCTGTACGTTTGAATTTGTTTCCAAAACCCCGCAGTCAGGACATGCTATATTGTATTTAGATAGAAGCTAGCGAGCTAACTCCCTGCTAACTTCTAACTCCGTTAAATGTCATAAATTCCGTTTTCATGGATGCCTGGATGTTAAACTCAATTGTTACACCTGGTAGAGCAGAACGCTGATCATTTTATTAAAGATGAAAGACTTTAGACAGTTTTTCAACTCTCAGTAATGCCATAGTGATCGTTTGATATATGGACCTGCAGCGGAGTTTAGGCCCAGACACGGCTAGTGACGTCAGACTGAACAACCGGATAGGATGAGATGAGGGTAACAGATTTGTTGTCATACCACTTCACAATAACCATGCTCTCCTCCTTATTCACCCTGGCATCAACAGATCCTCTGCCTCTCTGGGCAAGACTTTTTTCATCTTCAAGCTGACAACCTGCTAAGCGATTTCCACGAAGTGTTCCTACAAAGTAGATCTGTCGCTGAAGAAGTGTGAGCACAAGTGGGGCTGAGGAGAAGAAGTTATCAGCAAAAACTTTGTAGTTTTGCTCAGCTGGCAGAGTTTCACACAACTTCACCACAACATCTCCTCCAATCCCAAGTAAAGTCTTCTTCCCAGTACCACCTTGATAAACAACAAAATCATGGAGCATACCAGAGGATGAGCACCGGGCCCAGATTTTCAATCCCCAGGGGTGGGGCTTTCCCTTCACATACTGCCTTATTGGGCTGTGTGTCCCCTTGAAGGGTACCATTTGCTCATCAACAGAGTTGAATCACTGGATTCACTTGATTCATCACTCTACACGTCTTTGTGGGGGATGTAATTAGGGTCTTCAGAATCTTCATCTGAGCTACTTTCACATCCCTCATACTCACTGTCCTCTGCAGTGATAAACTCCAGCGCATCTTGAACACTATATTTTTTCTTTTTATCCATTCTACCAAAGAGTGAAAATGACAAAAAAAATGGGGGGTAACTGAAAAACGCCTCAACAAAGCTAAAGTAAAGTTCCATCACAAATTTAGGTAATTTAATAAATTAGTTATGCTTGAATTTAGTTAAATATGACTGAGAATTAACAACAAAGAATACATTTACTTAAAATAACTGAATGAGCTAAACTGACTAAGCAAATGATCAGTTTTTGTCTTTTTGTGACAAATATGTCACAACATTTTTTTTAAGAAAATTTGGAGTTTAATGCCCGATGTGACATATTTGTCACAGCGATATTTAACAAACTGATTCTAGATCAAATTGTTTCAGAAATATTACCAAACTAGGTTACAAATGACCTATGACATCTTATCTAATGTTTAGAATTGCTGAATGAGTAAAAGCTTACCTTTGCAAAAAGAAAAGAAAGTTTTTAAAATTAGCATAGTGGTCTCATTAGCTAACCAGGTGGACCAAGACTTTGAAAATGGTGTCTTGAACACCCAGAGTGCCTCACTTGTCACATGACTGAACTAGTTTGTGCGGTAGACGTTAAACCATTATAAATAGTTTTTCTCTAAGTGTAAAGGGGCAGTGACACCAGTGTCACTGTGCGTCCTTAAGGGTTAATAACATTATTAATATATTTCATTACTACAGATGTCCTTCTGAAAGTGCGGCAAGCCCCAAAAGTGTTACGAAGGGATATAATATGATCCACAAGCATAAACTACGATGTACAGATGTATACAATGATTTGTGTGTAACGTTTGAGGACTAACAAATGCATACACCAATGCAGACACAAATACAAAGCAATCTGACCACACGTAAAACTATTTTACAAATGTGTACATCCAAACCTGATAAAGATTGTGATTATTTACGGAAAATATTATAAAGTTCAGCTTCACAAATCATATTGTCTTTCAAAAACCGTTTTTACATACAAATGTCTAAGACTACATGGAATATTCCTCTCGTTCACTACACAACCTTAAATACGTGTGTGGTCTATGGCTGATATAGACCACATCACATGCCCACATGGGCTTTTGAGACAAATTTCACGGTGCCAGCTTCAAACAGATCCATGTCCACGTCCATGTGTAAATACGGAGGAATACAGAAAAAGCCCATATGTCCCAGTTTTATATGTGACCCCAGCAGATAGCTGACTCTGGATCTGCCAGAGGTTTCTTCCTGTTAAAAGGGAGCTTTTCTTTGTGTTGCCAACTTTTTGTTGTTAGTTTTTATTTGAATGACATATATGCCTTGCAGTTAACAGGTCCGTGAGGCAACTGATGTTGAGAGTTGGCTTTTGAATATAATCTGCTGTTTAGTTTAGATAGATTTGGGATTTGAGGGGCAGATACATTAATCAGCTATGATCAGTGTTATATTATGGATCTGTAGTATATGATTCAGCAGCAAACACAAGTCTGTTAAAGTTAAGCTCCCCCATCTTCCCCACAATGCGTTGTGCAGTGTCTTTACCTGACAATATAAAGGCCTGTTAAGTTGTGATTTGGTGCTCTATTAATCACATTTTTTGAGAATGTCTGAATGTCATATGTTTAACCAGATGTTTTGCCAACAGTTCACAATAATTTTTCAGTCATATTTTAATGCCCCCTGTTAACAGTGGTAAGAAATCTCTTTACCTTGATTATATGGTTGGAGTACCCCAAGGCTCCTTACTTGAACCACTTTTATTTTCTTTATAATGATTTACCAAATGTTTGTCAGAACATTATGTTAAATTTGGACCACAACATTCAAAATATTAAATGTAAATATTAAATTTAAAAAACTGTCACACTCTGCTCATGCCTGTTTATTTATCTATTCTTCTGTTATTAATTGTTATTAATATTTTATGAATAGGTTTGTTTGTTTTTTAAATTCAGAGATATATGATCATCACAGCCACTACAAACACATGCTTAATCAAACAGGATGCTGGACATTAAACAGAATATAAGGTGTTCTAAATGAGCTCCAGCTGGTGGCGGTAATGCACCAGTTCAACTGTGTGCCAACGGCCAGTTAACAGCACGAAGAAGAAGAAGAAGACGACGAAGAAGAGCTGCTCTGTTGCCGAGAAGAAACCAACGCATTTCGTAGCCATTATTCGTCAACATGCCTGGAGTTCTAGGAGCGATTGCTCGCCGCGCTGCTCCTGTCCTAAGGGGACACGTCGTGGCTCAGAGAGCCAGCATCTACACTAGACCAGCGAAGGACAAGATCGGCTCCTTTGTAAGTCTGATCTATCGGCGAACTACATTTGATATGTCGCGCTTAAATGTGTTAGCAGCTATGGTTTGTCCTTGGCTGACGAGGTCACTGTCTGTGCAGCGGTCGGAGCTTAATGTATTTTTTGTTCTGACTGTAAGTGGGTTTTTTTTTTAATATAATAAACTAATCTGAGTCTCTATAATGTTAGAGACTCAAGGGTGTAACGTTCCCCCGTTACATGGGGGGCTTTGGCGTCGCGCTTTGACGTGCTGTAGGCCGGTCGTGCGCCTCAATTTATGTAACCTTGCGCGGATCTCGTGGGAGGCGCGGCCGGTTTTAAGGTGTCGTTTCTGTCAGTTTAAGCAAGTGTGTAGAAGATCGGAGACTATCATATTGTATAGAGGGAGGTGTTACAACCTCCCTCTATACAAGCTTGAGACTCGTTTACTTTTCAAGAAACTTTGCAGTAAACTTTCATCTTTTTTAAATCTTTCTGCTCACTCCAACTTGCGACGAGGCTGTTTTTATGTTCACCGCCGAAAATTATATCAACTGCCGGCCCCAGTATACCCGAAGTAATGGGGCCATTAAGGCCGTTGTAGTAGTCGTTTCACTTATCGCAGCAACCTTGTTTCACAGACAGTTATACCTGCCAT
>NW_024582612.1:137431-143671 GCF_018398535.1 Haplochromis burtoni | reverse complement strand
CAACCCTTTAAGACCTACCATCTCTCAAAGGGGGACGTCACAACAATGTGATTGGTCACTTGCAATGTTGAACCTGGAACAACATTTATTATGATGATGTGGGAACAACACCGACACGAGGATATCAGATCATCCAGGTGTTGCTACCCAGACAATATCGCCACATAAGCACTGATATAGGAGGAGATGAAACAAAGACTTTCAGTGGTTTTTTGCAATGTTTCACAAACTAAAGTTTTCAAACATCTTCCTCTGTTCATCTGTATGTCAGAGCTTCTGAGCTGAATTAGCATAAAGCCTCTGGGGTCAAGGGTTTTGACTACTTTTGATTTTACCTTTTATTTTTCACTTTTAAAAAAACTGTTGACTTTTCCTTGTTTGGTATCATTATTTTAGGTACAACTGCATGTATGAATTTACCTGCAGGATGCCGGCCCTCGAGGACTGTAGTTGTTCACCCCCGTTTTAGAGTAAAACACATCGATGAAAATTTCTTACAGTCAACGACATTGATTATGGCAATGAATCGTTGCAGCCCTAGTGTCTGGTTTCAATCCGATCTTTAAGTCTGACGTTATTAGCTGTTTCTGGATCCAATCTCCACTTCAGGTCCCAAAGTCAAACGAACACTGCGGCGTCACTGAGAGTTAAAAACTGTCTAAATTTTTTCATCTGTAATAAAACGATCAGCGTTGCTGCTTTACCAGGTGTAACAATTGAGTTTAACATCCAGGCATCCATGAAAACAGAATTTATGAAATGTAACGGCGTTAGAAGTTAGCAGGAAGTTAGCTCGCTAGTTTCCACCTAAACATGATATAGCATGTTCTGACTGAGAGATTTGATAAAATTCAAACGTACAGCTCTGCTATCACTTCCAACATAAATGAAGACAGAAAACTAAACAGCAGTGATGTTTGTAGGGTTACTGAAGTTTGGCTAACTGGTATATAATGATGTGCTATGTGATCGCTAGCAACACAGCTATGTTAGCATAATATAAAATGAATCTGGAGGATACACGCTATGCTATGAGTGCTATGAGATGCCATCTTGAATTTCTAGCGACCAGTATGAGAATGATAACACCAAATTTAACAAACCTGCTCCCCAATCACACCTCAGAACTTGTAACGCCAATGAGTCACATGACAAAGGGGAGGGAACATGGCTAAATAGGGGCAATTTGGACATTCTCCCTTAGGGGTATACTCACTTTTGTTGCCACCAATTAAGACATTAATGGCTGTGTGATGAGTAATTTTGAGGGACATCAAATTTACACTGTTATACAAGCTGTACACTGATTACTTTACATTCTATCAAAGCTCATATCTTCAGTGGTGTCCCATGATAAGATTTAATCAAATATCTACAAAAATGTGAGGAGTGTACTCACTTTTGTGAGATGCTCTACAACTCCATAAGGCCCTAGTCCTTCTCGACTCTGACTGCAGCTATCGATTACTTTAGTGTTTGAGTAATCTATTGGTTATTCCATGGATTAATTGAGTAATGGGATAGGAAATACTTTTTACTTGTGACGTGAGCAAAGAAAAAGAAAATTGAAATTAGAAAAGAAACAGGTCTTCCAGAATGAACTGCTCATTGGTTTCCATTATAGAAATTGCAGTGTTGAAACATTTAACTGCATACTACATTTGTCAGAAAAACAACTTTTTGAGTGTATGTGCTGCAGTGAAATTACTTCTTTTTTTTTTTTTAATAAAGAAAATATTTTCCTAAATGCAAAAATATATAAACAGTCAAAGTCAAATAAAATGAGATGTATACAAAATTGAGACATTGGCATGCTACAGGGCTGTGTGTGAAGCATCAATGAATTTGAGGTTTTTTTGTTTTTTTTATAGTTGAATTATTTGAGTTACTCAATGAATTGTTGCAGTGGGCCCCCCCCCCCCCCTTAAAAAAGAAAAGAAAAAAAAAGCTCTTGTGATAGTGCGGGTTCACAGCTGACAATGTGCCCTCTCTTTCACATTCTGATGTCCAGGAAACTGCTGTTGGACTGGGTATATTCTCCCTGACCATCCTGGGACCATCGGGGTGGATCCTGGCTCATCTGGAGGACTACAAGAAGAAAGAGTAGCATGGCCATTTTAAGAGTTTACTTGGCATGTTCAGTGTCTGTGTCCAGTGACAGCTTGGGACCATCACATTTATTCTAACTGCAGAGACGCTTATGGAACAAGTTTTACCGTTTAACTCTTCTACCTCTCTGACAGTTCCACTCCACATCCTAAACACAGAGCAACTTCCCCCAAGATTGTCTCTGATGCATTGAGTTCATGGATATCTGTTGGCATTCCTCACAAGAAGTATGTTACAGAATTAAATTATAAATGACAGTTACTGTTTCTGTGTATTTGTTTGTTTTTGATGAAGGTTTTACATTAACTTAAAAAAAAAAGGAAAATATATATAAGACTAGTGTATATTTTTGTGAGTGGGATGTTTCCCACCTACTCTGGGGGTAAAAAGAAATCCCGTCACGAAATCTAAAAAGAAAAAAGGTATGAAGAGTGCTTCAGTTTTACTACACCTTAAACATGAGCAATGACAGGTTTGTGAAAGAACTTTTAGCTAACCTTAATTTATCCCAAATACTTGTATAAAAACTCCTTACACTGATCAATTCTATCATGCTGTATGATACTTCATGATTACAGGTTTTATTAGACTGGAATCTTTTATGTTTTAGTGGCATCTAAAGAGAAGTCAACAGATGTTTCCTCAGGTTATTTGAGTTGCAGAACTGATCAGTGGTTAGTCCAAGTTTCACTTTAGCACGAACATGTTTTACCAGGAAAAACACATTTGCCACTTTAGAAGTCTTCAAGAAGTTTGTTCTGTAACATGGTTATCAGTCAGATGGGATATATAGTTGGGGAAAAACTTTATTTGATCTCCTGCTGAATTTGTAGGCTTGCTTACTTAAAAAGAAATGAACAGTTGATAATTTTTATAGTTGTGATTTAGTGGAAAGAAAATGTCAACCAAAAATCCAGGAAAAAACTCAAAACGTATCCACTGATTTGTGTATCATCAAATGAAATGACTATTTAATTCCCCAACAACCCCGTCAGAGTTCTGGCTCGCAGTGATGGGCACACAGACCATAATCAGTTACAGATGTTCCTGATCGCGACTAATTATTATGAAGCACACCACTCCACAGAATCAATTTCTTCCATTCCACACGCCTCTGTGTGTCCAACGATGTAATTAATATGCGACACGAAAGCTCCAACCGAGGTGGACGTTGAGGCAAGAAAATACCTGCTGCTCGGTCTGTTGGCCATGTACTGTGAAGTCTTGGATGGAAACCTCCTTTCCTCAGCCAGAAGACTGAAGATGGATCTTCCAGCATGACGATGAATCAAATTATAGTGCCAAGGCAACAAAGGAGAAGCACTTTAAGGTAATGGAGCGGTCAAGCCAGTCTCTGAAACACATAAAGGCTAATATACACCGAGCCCTGCTAGAAATGACACTATGTCAAGCTTAGATTTTTAAAAACATGTTCAGCACCATCTTCTGTCAGTACAGCGTGTCACATCATGTGGTTGGTTGTGGTAATAGATTTATGTTGGCAAACTAGTGATAGGATCGATAACTAAACAAGACTAAAATCAGTTTAAGGGGATCACATTCGTGGTGCACCTGACTGCAACGGTGAGTTTCATGTTAAGAAAACAAGGATATACTGCCCACTGTCTGTTTAAATGGTACATGTAGCACTTCTAGGTTCTTCTAGGTCTAGGTTCTTTATTATTTGTCACATGCATAGTTATACAAGTATAACACACAGTGAAATGTAGCCTGACACGCTCCTCGACATGTGCAAAAATTGGGGGGGGTGTAGAGGAAGAACATTATATATATATATATACACATATAGTATATACACTGGGTGAATGTGCAGTAGTAGCAGCAAGCAGGTGAATTCTGTACATTAATATGAATAGACATCTGACTATTTTACAGGATAGACAATATAAACATATTTAAAATTAAAGGAATTGAAATGTACATTGTGCCTTGGTTTAGTGTCTGGAAGAGTCCTGTCTCAGTCAATTATAGATGATGTGAGAGGGCGGGTGTGTGTGTTTAGGGCACGGATGGCTTGGGGATAGAAGCTCCTCTTGAGTCTCTCTGTCCTTGCCCGGAAGATGCGGAACCTTCTACCAGATTGCAGAAGTTGGAACAGTTTGTTGCCAGGATGGGACGGGTCCTTCAGTATCTGCGCTGCTCTAGTCCGGCATCTCCTGGTGTAGGTGTCCTGAAGCGGGGGGAGAGCAATCCTGCAGCAGCGTTCTGCTGTACGGATCACTCTCTGGAGAGCTTTTTGGTCCTTCACACAGCTGTTCCCAAACCACGATGTCATGTTCTGTGTGAGGATGCTCTCCACAGCGCCTGTATAGAAAATCCTGAGGATCTTTGGAGAGACCCTGAACTTCCTCAGTTGTCGTAGGTGATACAGGCGCTGCCTAGCCTTTTTGGTCTGGACCTGAATGTGGGCAGCCCATGTCAGGTCTGAGGAGATGTGGACACCAAGATACTTGAAGGACTGCACCCTCTCCACTGGAGCTCCATTGATGATAATGGGCTTGTAGTCTCTGTGCTGACCCCTTCTGAAGTCCACCACCAGCTCCTTGGTCTTGCGACGTTCAGCTGGAGGTGGTTGTCCTGGCACCACGATGCCAGATTCTTCACTTCATCCATGTAGGCCGCCTCATCGTTGTTGGAGATGGCACCCAACACCACTGTGTCGTCAGCAAACTTCACAATGGTGTTGGAGCCATGGGTGGCCACACAGTCTGAAGTGTAGAGGGAGTAGAGCAGTGGCGAGAGGACACATCCCTGAGGTGCTCCTGTGTTGATGGTGATGCTGTTGGAGAAGCACCTGCCCACCCTCACCACCTGAGTTCTGCCAGTGAGGAAGTCCAACACCCATGCACACAGACGGCTGTTAAGTCCCAGATCCCTCAGCTTTGTGAACAGTCTGCAGGGCACTATTGTGTTAAAGCTGAACTGTAATCAACAAACAGCATTCGCACATAGTTACCCTGTTTCTTGTCCACGTGGCTTTTGTATTCTCCCAGAGCACTAAAAGTATTTTACACAACATGCCACAGTCACTTTCTTCAGCTTTAAGTGCTTACTATCTAACATTCACACACATTCACAGTTTGATGGATACATCGGAGAGCAACTTGGGGTTAGCATCTTGCCCAAAGATCTTTGGTACACAGACTGGGGGAGCCAGGGATCGAACCGCCAACCTTCTGATCAGGAGATGGCCAGCTTGACCTCCTGAGTGGCTGTTAGTTGTTTGGCTAGTTGGACTCAAACAGGAAAATCCAACTGTTAGTTGTAATGTTGGGGTTTGTAAAGCACTTTATAAATGAGGACTGTGTGTAGAAGAGAGGCTTTACACGTGTAGCGTTTCATGTCGTCTTTAACCTTAAAGCTGTGGAGGAGGAGGAGTTCGCCAAAATGCCTCCTGAGATCTGTGCAAACCTGGTGTGATCAACAACAAGATCACAAACATCTTACCACTGTTCTCGCTAACAACCTGTCTGCGCCAAGTTATGTTTTGTGATTAAAACACTTAATTCACTCAATGACATATGAATCAGTTTATAACTTGTTTTTTGTGAGTGTGTGATTTTTAGTTGATATAATTTCTCTCCATTAAAATGAAACTCCCTTCAAAATGAGAGATTCTTCATTAATTAGTGTGTGCTCTGTATGCACTCACATAAAAGAGGGCACTTGATGCACCATTTAACTCTTCAGCACAAAGTGGATTAATTGTGTTCTGAGTACTGACAGACATTGCTAGATAAGCCAAAAGCATAAAACAACAGCAAAATGCAACACACCTGTGTGTGTCCAAACCTATGACTGTACTGTACGTGGTTGTGGACAGAATCTCCATGTACACAAACTAACTTTACTGTACCCCATTTATGTAAATCTAAATTTGGTCTCACGTTTTGCGGAAGCCAATGTGCTCAGCCATTCACTCTGCTTGATGTCAGCGCTGGATGCTACCATTTAAATGTGAAATCAATTACTGGAACCACAAGTTGTCTTTTCTTCTCATTGTTTCTGTTGAGTGTAGTAGTTTCCACATTCAAATCAAATCAAATCAAATCACTTTTATTGTCACATCACATGTGCAGGCACACTGGCACAGCACATGCGAGTGAAATT
>NW_024582612.1:121657-135804 GCF_018398535.1 Haplochromis burtoni | reverse complement strand
ATGGCCCATGTGAAAGTTGTTCTTATTGTTTCTATGGAGAATTATTTCTTAGCTTTATTGCAATCAATAAAGATATAGTAGAAGAATTCTTGAAAACAAACTTTCTTACTGGAAAGCCTAACGAGTACTTCCAGGTGATGTTAAAGAATTACCTCGAGCTAACATAATGATCACACAACAGTGAAAAAAATCCAACCACGTGGGGACCGTGTAAATGTGGAGGATTGCATCAGAACAGTTATTCAGCGTCAGATTTTTGGCAAATGAAAACTTCAGATCATCAACAAGAAATGGTAACGGGCTTGTTTTTGTATAATGCTTTACTCAGTCCCTAAGGACCCCAAAGCGCTTTACACTACATCCAGTCATCCACCCATTCACACACTGGTGATGGCAGCTACACTGTAGCCACAGCTGCCCTGGGGCGCACTGACAACGTGATGTTGGATTTTGAGGCGCAGGTAAACACGGACTGTCACCAGTGCTGTTGACCAGCAGGGTAGAAGATCCACTAAGGCAACGCCTGAGAAGTCAAAGGAAGAAGATGGTGTTGAGAAAAGACTGCCTGCATTATTCAGTGTACGAAGAATATTCAATTTCGTAACACTGCTGCTAGTGTTTCGATGTAACATGTTTTGGTCCACGCGGACTTCCATATGTTCCACACGTATCAGCTGACGGGCAGATGATCACGTGACGATCACCTGCTTCCTGGTCTGACAAGCGACAGATTTTGCAGGTAACCTGTGTTGTCGCTCTAATGTTAGACGCGTGTTAGCTGCGGATTTGTAATTCCCGATCCTGTGCGGAACATTTCCGAGACTGTGCAGTATTACGTGTACACACCACTACACGTGAAATATTCCGCTCGGGTCGACTTGCTTCACTTGTTAGCATTAGCAAGTACTTCCGATCATTTACTAAAGTATAGTTTTGGACACTAATGACTGTTTGTCATTGGCCCTTTCTGCATAGGAATACAGACAGATTGTTCAGATACAAATATTTATCGGAGGAGGCATTTGAAATAAGCTAAGCGCACACTTAGTAGTTTTTACTTTTCCAACTTGTATTTTTCTCACACACACTCAGTGAGAGCTTACTACTATGAGGCTGGTCATTCTCGACGACTATGATCTGGCCAGTGAGTGGGCAGCAAAATACATCCGCAACAGAATAGTCCAGTTTAAGCCTTCTGCTGACCGGTTCTTTACTCTGGGCTTGCCAACAGGTGAGTAACAACAATTCCCATGTTGCGAAAAATGAGTCCTGAAATGTGAAGTCTGTGTTTCCCCACTAAGTAGGATTTGTCTCATTTCTCACAGGTAGCACTCCTTATGGCTGTTACCAGAAGTTAATTGAATACTACAGACATGGTGATATTTCATTCAAATATGTGAAAACATTTAACATGGATGAATATGTCGGTGAGTTAAAGGATAACTGACTCAGCTTTTTCCTCAGTATTAGTTGTGTAACTCTAAGTGGGCTCTTTGGAGAAAGTGTTTTTGAGGAGGGGCCGTGTACTGGGAGACAAAACCAGAATTTCAGCAGTGTAAACTAGCAGCTTTGCAGCTGGCTCAAGTCTGGTGACGGTGTGTTAACTGTGACTAATGAGCTGCATTAAAGTTGATATGTCGCAGTTGACAACAGAAACAAAAATGTTACAGCCAGTTTTAAAACGGGCCCACAGACGTTTATCATCTTATCAGTAGTGTTACAGCATCACAGGCTCAAATCAGAACCACTTGATTCTCTGTTGTAACCCTCAAACACTTACCTAAAAGCAGATAATGCATAAAAGGAAATGGCATCAAAAGAGTTTGTTGCTCTATAAAAGGCTCCCCATAAAGCTTGGATATCATATTTTTCATCACTGATTGGAGAAAATAGACAAACCGTGGGTTTGTCTTCAGCTCTGTATGCAGGCTGATAACGAGTCGGTGCTCTGCTGAGCCAAACATTCCTTTAACCTTAACTAGAAATGACCTTCTTGAAATTCCTCATAAATAAAATTTTAACCATTTGGGGAAAATATTCATAATTGATACTTACCTATTGATATTTATTTAGACTCTTTCTCTCTGATCACATCCTCCACTGCGTCTATTAGACCCCATTCCTACAAGACTGCTTAATGCCGCTTGCATGCGCAGCACCTATGCCACGGCCTCGTCTCGGTAGGACGTGCCCGGCCAGAACAACTTATCCAGGAGGCGCCAGCCTTAGCTGTCTCCTTTCGATGTCGTGTAGCGGCTCTACTCTGAACCCCTCCTGAAGGACTGAATTTACCCTGTTGCTAACGGGAGCCCATCCACCTTTCAGAGAAAGTTAACTTCCTCTGCTTGTATCTGCGATTTCATTCTAATAGTGTTAACAGAAAGATGAGGCACAGATGAACAGATTTATGCACCAGATGGCAGGAGACACAATAATTTAGTGGCGTTGGGCATCAATTAAAATGTTAACAAATCTCCATATTAGCTTATCTTAATTGGATCCCTGTTAAATCCAGAATTTAATTTAAAATCCTTCCCCTTGCGTACAGAGTCCCATTTTTTTATGTTAAGGACCTCACAGTACCGCATCACCCCAACAGAGCACTAGGCTGCTTAAATAACCTCATGATCAGGTTATGTGTTCAGCTTAGGTGTCAGTGGTGACTTAGCCAAGTAAAAAGAGACAGTTTCATGACACAGAAACATGTGACCTCGAGCTCAGAACTGCTCACTAAACCATTTATTTCTCATTGTAGTCCACCATCAGGCTTAACAGGACTAAAATACTCAGTAGCTTTGGGCTAGCAGTAACAGAATGTACTAACATTAGTAAGTTGTATGAAGAGATTTTCATCAAACTGAGTGATCAAGAGTGATACTCTACATGATTAGTTACTTTGAGCTATTTATTTCTTTTTCATTCTGCTTTTCTTACTAATTTCACTTTCAGTAAACACGTTTTTGCTGTTCAGGTCTACCTCGTGCTCATCCGGAGAGTTACCACTCCTACATGTGGAACAATTTCTTCAAGCACATTGACATTGATCCAGCCAACGCTCACATTCTTGATGGAAATGCACAGAACTTGGAGGAAGAGTGTCAGGCTTATGAGCAGAAGATCGCTGAAGCTGGAGGAATCGAGTTGTTTGTTGGAGGTCAGACGTGTGGCTTTTGATATAGATTGCACAGCAGTGCTGCGTGGTATGCAAACTATTTGTGAAAGTGTTGTGACTGCAGATTGTGGCTATTTCACTACATTATTATTATTATTGTTGTTTCTATCTCTGCACAAGTGGAGTGGCGTTTTTCTGTTGGGATATTATTAATATAAGTAATACACCAATGGTATACAAAGAAATAAAAGATAAACCCAACAGCTAAAACAATAAAAAATCTATTCTTGGCTTCCTTTTTTTTCGATTTGGAGTTCTAAGCTTTGGCATGACTTAATCTTTGATTAGAAGGAAAATCTGCTAGCTTAGAGTAAACTGTACCTTTGCCACATCTCGTTCGCTGTTATTGTGCAAAGTTGCCTGAACTCAAGGCAGTTGTTCTTTTCTGTGCTTGAGTCGATCACAGACAGCTCCTCATTTGAACTGTTTTTTTCGTTTCTTCATCACCCATCAATATTTACTCTTCTTGAATGTAGCAATGTTTATGCTAACGTGCTAGATAGCATTACTTGTGTGCCCAGATAATTTAATATATGGTCACTGGGCACAACGGCTGTGGCAAACTCCTGTGAATAAGCGAGCAGCCAAAAATAACTTTATTGTTACAAATTGTTTGGTTTACAAATTCTGTGTTCCATGTTGTTTGCTCTGTTGTTAAATTTGCATTACGTAAGTAAGTAAGGTTTATTTATTAAGTGCTGTATGGCTGAAGCAGTTCAATGATATGTGGAGTCATGTGACCGTGGAGGGCTCTGAAAGGATCACTTAAGTCCGCATGTGTCACATGAAGCCTCGCAGCAGCATTGTGAACCATCTATAGGCAATCCAAAGATGATTTGCTCAGGCAGAGGAATAACAAATGACAGTGATCAGGGTGAGATGAAACCATGCGTAATCATTTCCATTTGACTTTGAGACACAACATATTCACGACGGATGCAGCAGCGCCCCCTGCACAGCCATCCCGCCCCCAGACAGGGTTTAGGAAAGTGGAGTGGAAGAAGACCCACCTGCTCTCCTCCCTGCTTGTCTGTTTTAAAAGTGGCCTGTTGGTTGCATGTGTTGGTTTGCCTTAGTGTATGAGGTGTTAAAAGACAGTGTGATTGAGGGGACAGATGCAACACAAGCATGAGCACTCGATGCGCCCCTTAAAGCCCTCGAGATCTGAGGTCCACATAAATGCACTGTACTTTTTAAAAAGAGGGTCAATAACAGTCTGATTAAAATGTGTAGGGACACAGCCAGGCGTCAGAGAATGAGTAATTCTCTTATAAACTCAGGGTCAGATGGCGTAAGAGCTTTTTGAACAGTAAGGTTGGCTGATTGTGGCAAATAAAAGGTTTGAATTCCCTCGGCCGCTTTAGATGAAATTAGAAAAATATGTATCCCTCGCATCTTTAGCTGTGTTGTTAAAGGAGTGAAGTAGTTACAAAACTATGTGCAAAATTTCACCGTTGCAGCACCTACTACTATGTCATAGGGATCAATTCATTTCATTTTATGCTCTTTACCACATGCTGTTGAATTTTGTTCTGTAGGTATTGGTCCTGATGGTCACATAGCATTCAACGAGCCTGGCTCCAGCCTGGTTTCCAGAACGAGAGTGAAAACCCTCGCAAAGGACACCATTGTGGCAAATGCTCGTTTCTTTGGCAATGACCTCTTCAAGGTTCCCACAATGGCTCTGACTGTTGGTGTAGGAACTGTCATGGATGCCAAGGAGGTCAGATTAAAGGACACTTATTTCAGTCCTTTTTTGTCCTGTTTACACACTTTACATGCAAAATATTTGCACAAATTTTACCTCTTGTGTGTGTAAAGGCCTTAAGAAAAGCCAGCACGCAGAATTTTGACAGCGAATATTTTACCGGCTGATGTTTATTGAGACTGTTTCTCTTCTGTAAGGGCTACTCCGTCTCAAGTTGCAGACATTTTCTACTCGGCCGTCTCCAGTTTGTACAAAAATGTTATCGTGCAAAAATTTTGAACATAAATAATAAGTGCTGTGAAATTTTAGCTTCATATATCAAATACTTGTCAAGATGTACTTTTTGAAAAATGCTCCACTGACCTTCTTTCCAACCCTTTTAAACTGCAAAAGTTTGAACATTACTATCTCCAAACTTCCAACAAACCACTACAAACTGACGTTTTCACTAGTCTCTCTCACCATTAAAGACGAATCAGGATCTAATTTGGGATAGGTGCATTAAAAACAGTGTCTATTGTATTTCATTTATATATGAAAAAAGTCCAGCACTCCTGTCACGTACTTGATCACACACGAATAACAATTACAATATAAAGTTGCTTGAATAACCATGGTTGTGGCTGCTGCTAAATATAGTCATTTCAGTACAATAAAACTTTAACACACTTTTCCTCTGCTCAGGTGATGATTCTTATCACGGGAGCACACAAAGCTTTTGCTCTCTACAAAGCCATAGAGGAGGGAGTTAACCACATGTGGACAGTATCAGCGTTCCAGCAGCACCCACGCACCATTTTTGTCTGTGATGAGGATGCCACCTTGGAACTCAGAGTCAAAACTGTCAAATACTTCAAAGGTACCAGTCACTCCTGTTGTGTGTGCCTGTTTCTAATACCTGCTTATTTTTAACTAAAAAGCTACAGTGCAGGTAACTGATTAGAAAAATGCTAACTGACTTAAATGTGTACCGTGAGTACAGGTATGTGAACCAAAAGGACTAAAATGTCATGCTTAAAGCGATCAAACAATTTAGCTTTAGCTAACAAATGATAAATGGGCTGGTTCTTATGTTTCTCTACATGACTGCTTTATATAACTTTCCTCATGCAACATATTTAAATATGTTGAAAAATGCAAAAGCTTGTAGAATAAAATCAACAATGTGTGGAAAACCTTAACTAGTACATTTTTTTTAACACACTTGTGTTTAAATTTAGCTACACAAATAGACCGAGAGCTGCAAACTTACATATTTACTTATATATGCTTAGCATTAGATTAGCATTAGCTTGGATATTTGACAGGCATTGAGTCCACATCCCAGCAGTTTGTTTTACTCTTTTCATTTTTGTTGTAGGTTTAATGCATGTCCATAATAAACTGGTGGACCCAGTGCTCAGCATAAAAGACCAGTAAAGGAGCCAGTGAATAAGGAAGACAACTGAAGGTTGTGACCAATGATTTCTGGATTCAACATCTGTTCCACGTCTGAAGAGCTGGTGTTTGAGTCCTTAACTGTGCATGTTGCTTATTCAGAAACTTACTTTGAATGTTATTCTTTTCAGACTGTTACTGATTATTAGTGAAAGGTCACTGTTCATTTATGTTGCGATGTAGTTATAACACAAGTTTACCTATCCGAGGTGTTTTGTTTAATCTTTAACTAATTAAAACTAGTTAATGTTTAACTCGTTTTTTCAGGATTACTTTTTTCTATAAAGTAATGACCATAAACAAAACGCCCAAATTTGTTTGGTGGTTGAAGCGAACCTAGACTCTTTGTCCATATTCATTCCCAAAGTAGAAGGCAACAATGTGCGGACAACAGTTCAACAAAAGAAGCAAATGTGATGTGTATGTTGGTCAAATCTTGTCAACCAAATAAACACTGTACATGTAGATATATTTTAGGGTCCTCGTCAATTAATTAAAGAGAGCCTGTTACTGTCCAACAATAATTATCAGTCGGTGGATTTGAGTGTCTCACATGTGGATACCGTGAGTGGTTTTGAGGTGATGTTCCCAGTGTTTGAAGACTGAGATATGGTTTAATGCTCCTGTTAGAAAACCTTCTGTTGGGATGATTTTCTTTCACACTGCCAAAGAACAAAAATTAGTGTCAAAGTGAAAAACTCCACCCAGTTTTCTTTTACAAGGGGTTCATAACATGTGTCCCAGACATGTAAGGTGTTGGTTTCATACACTTACTGGACGAGTGTGTATTCCTATGTAATTAATTAATGCTGTTACACCTGAGTGTACTGAAATGCAGTGTGACTGCAGCATAAATTTAATTTGTCCTAACTTTACTTGAAACACATTCTTGTATATGTGCTTCACAATAACGGCTGCTTGACTTTTTGCTTCATGGATCCTTCTCACTTGGATGTGGCCTTAGAAGGCAAGGGCCTGTTTCGTAGCTGGCCTATTGCCTAATCTGATTACGCCTCATAGCAGGATTTTACAAATGTCCAAAGCCTTGAATTGGGCTCATACATCAGTTTTGATTTGGTGGGGATAATTAACAAAAGTGACAAAACATTTTTATCACAGCCCTGATCATTTGACCATATATTGATACATACAAAACTACACATTTATACCTGAACATTGATATCACCATATGGGAAGACAGAATCACAATATAATGTCGGCATATATGTCATGATCTTGGTCTAAGTGGTCTTGTGTACCCCTACCAGACGATGTTCACAGCGATTCTACAGTTGATGTTTACCAGCAGAATAGTGTAATGTACAGTGGGGCAAAAAAGTATTTAGTCAGCCACCGATTGTGCAAGTTCCCCCACCTAAAATGATGACAGAGGTCAGTAATTCGCACCAGAGGTACACTTCAACTGTGAGAGACAGAATGTGAAAAAAAAATCCATGAATCCACATGGTAGGATTTGTAAAGAATTTATTGGTAAATCAGGGTGGAAAATAAGTATTTGGTCAATAACAAAAATACAACTCAATACTTTGTAACATAACCTTTGTTGGCAATAACAGAGGTCAAACGTTTACTATAGGTCTTTACCAGGTTTGCACACACAGTAGCTGGTATTTTGGCCCATTCCTCCATGCAGATCTTCTCGAGAGCAGTGATGTTTTGGGGCTGTCGCCGAGCAACACGGACTTTCAACTCCCGCCACAGATTTTCTATGGGGTTGAGGTCTGGAGACTGGCTAGGCCACTCCAGGACTTTCAAATGCTTCTTACGGAGCCACTCCTTTGTTGCCCGGGCGGTGTGTTTTGGATCATTGTCATGTTGGAAGACCCAGCCTCGTTTCATCTTCAAAGTTCTCACTGATGGAAGGAGGTTTTGGCTCAAAATCTCACGATACATGGCCCCATTCATTCTGTCCTTAACACGGATCAGTCGTCCTGTCCCCTTGGCAGAAAAACAGCCCCATAGCATGATGTTTCCACCCCCATGCTTCACAGTAGGTATGGTGTTCTTGGGATGCAACTCAGTATTCTTCTTCCTCCAAACACGACGAGTTGAGTTTATACCAAAAAGTTCTACTTTGGTTTCATCTGACCACATGACATTCTCCCAATCCTCTGCTGTATCATCCATGTGCTCTCTGGCAAACTTCAGATGGGCCTGGACATGCACTGGCTTCAGCAGCGGAACACGTCTGGCACTGCGGGATTTGATTCCCTGCCGTTGTAGTGTGTTACTGATGGTGACCTTTGTTACTTTGGTCCCAGCTCTCTGCAGGTCATTCACCAGGTCCCCCCGTGTGGTTCTGGGATCTTTGCTCACCGTTCTCATGATCATTTTGACCCCACGGGATGAGATCTTGCGTGGAGCCCCAGATCGAGGGAGATTATCAGTGGTCTTGTATGTCTTCCATTTTCTGATGATTGCTCCCACAGTTGATTTTTTCACACCAAGCTGCTTGCCTATTGTAGATTCACTCTTCCCAGTCTGGTGCAGGTCTACAATACTTTTCCTGGTGTCCTTCGAAAGCTCTTTGGTCTTGGCCATGGCGGAGTTTGGAGTCTGACTGTTTGAGGCTGTGGACAGGTGTCTTTTATACAGATGATGAGTTCAAACAGGTGCCATTCATACAGGTAACGAGTGGGGGACAGAAAAGCTTCTTACAGAAGACGTTACAGGTCTGTGAGAGCCAGAGATTTTCCTTGTTTGAGGTGACCAAATACTTATTTTCCACCCTGATTTACGAATAAATTCTTTACAAATCCTACCATGTGGATTCATGGATTTTTTTTTCACATTCTGTCTCTCACAGTTGAAGTGTACCTCTGGTGCAAATTACTGAGCTCTGTCATCATTTTAAGTGGGGGAACTTGCACAATCGGTGGCTGACTAAATACTTTTTTGCCCCACTGTAACAAGATGATTGAACTGAATCTGTGTTTTTTAAGTAAATTTGAAGACTACTTTTAAAAAATGTATTTATTACACCCAAGGTTTTATCATTGATATTGGTTCTGTCTGTTGGACTTTGGGAAACACATACATAAAATGAAACGATATGATATGATACACTGCTGCTCTGTCCCATATAGCCGGTGGTGTCAACCAAAGAGAGAGGAATTTATTGCCTTTGGGAGAGCAAAGAAGAGGACCCCAGACTTATCTGTAGCTGCCTTTGTTGATTTACATAATTTGTTTAAAGAGCAAACCAGCAAATGACCCAAAAAATGGTGTTAATGGGTCAAAAACACTTGGCCTAGGTGTTGCCAGTGTTGCCCTAACTATAAGCTAAAACTATAAGTTCCCATTACAACTTTTAAATATGCTAGCAACCACAAGTAAGAGGCCAACAAGTGCTCAGCAATGTTTTGAGTTATTTCACACTCTTTTGTTTACTGCATAATTCCCCATGGGTTCATTCATAGTTTGATGCCTTCAATGTAATTATTCATGAAAATACAGAAAACCCATTAAATGAGAAGGTGTGTCCAAACTTCTGACTGGTAGTAGAATAGAATAAACCTTTATTTTCCCACAGATGAGAAATGTGGGTGTTACACAGCTTTTATAGCAAGGGGAATATAAAATATAAAAGGAAGACACAAGGTGGTCCTATTTACATAAGCGATTGAAGTTCGTACATACAGGTAACAATGTACAGAATATGTATAGAAAAACTGTACATAACTATATATAAAATGTACAGTGAAACAAGCTGATGAGTAGGATGACCATGTTAAACTGTAATTTAGTCTGACAGCTGCTGGTAAGAATGACCTGCGATAGCGCTCCTTCCTACACTGTGGGTGCAAAAGTCTACTGCTGAACGAGCTGCTCAGTGCTCCTGACCAGTTTGTTGAGTTTCCCCCCTGTCCCTCTCTGCCATTCCACCACTCCAGCAGACCACAGCATAGAAAATAGCAGACGCCACCGCAGTGTCGTAAAACGTCCTTAGGAGTGTCCTGTTCACCCCGAAGGATCTCAGCCGCCGTAGCAGGTGGAGACGACTTAGACCCTTTTTGCAAAGTGTTTGTGGACCAGTCCAGTTTGTTACTGAGGTGAACACCCAGGTATTTGTACTCCTCCACCGTTTCAATGTCCAAACCCTGGACGTTCACTGGTGTAATAGGAGGTGGCTTCTTGCAGAAGTCAGTCACCAGCTCCTTCATCATGCTGGCATTGATGCGAAGATGGTTCTGTTTGCACCAACTGACGAAGTCGTTAATGACCCCCCTGCATTCCAGTTCGTTTCCCTCCGACACCCAGGCCACAATGGCGGTGTCATCCGAGAATTTCTGGAGATGGCAAGTGTCCGTGTTATAACTGAAGTCTGCTGTGTACGGGGTGAAGAGGAAAGGGGCGAGCACTGTTCCTTGTGGGGCCCCCGTGCTACAGACTACCACCAGGGGTGGCTGTAGCTCAGGTGGCAGAGCAGGTCAGCCACTAATCAGAAGGTCGGTGGTTCGATCCCAGGCTGCCTCCTGGCTGCATGCCAAATATCCTTGGGCAAGATACTAACCCCGTGTTTGCCTACTGGTGGTGGTCAGAGGGCCCGGTGGCGCCAGTGTCCGGCAGCCTCGCCTCTGTCAGTGCGCCCCAGGGTGGCTGTGGCTACAATGTAGCTGCCATCACCAGTGTGTGAATGGGTGAATGACTGAATGTAGTGTGAAGCGCTTTGGGGTCCTTAGGGACTAGAAAAGCGCTATACAAATGCAGGCCATTTACCATTTACCTCAGACACACAGTCCTGCAGCCTCACATACTGGGGTCTGATTCTTATATAGCGCTTTCCTACTCTCCTGGAGTTCTCGAAGCGCAACATGCCTCATACACCCATTCACACCCACTCATACATCACTTCTAAACTCAAGTGCAAACTAACCAACATTCACACTCCGATGAACGCATCGGACGGCAACTTGGGGTTCGTATCTTGCCCCAGGATATTTGGCATGCAGGCTGGGGAAGCCAAGGATTGAACCACCAACCTTCCAATAAGTAGCTGATTTGGCATTATTTGAACTGAATTAAATTTCTCTCACTGGAGCCGTTAATGTGGCAGTCCTTTGAGAAGCTTTTCCAGCAAGACACTGCTGCCATTGCTGGTCAGTTTGATGCTGTTGCTTTGTCTGACTTGTCAAAGCTGGCTCAGGGTTGCGGGATGAGCATTCTAAGCAGAGATGCCCAGACCTCCCTCCTCAAATTCATCTTCTCCACTTCTTCTGGTAAGACACTGAGAGATGCTGGAGAGATTATGTGAACCATGACACATAATCTCTCCAGCATTTCTTGAGCTTCTTCCAGGGTTTATATTTCCAAAACACCTCACCTAAGAACCACCCTAGTTAATGTCTCAACCACCTGAACTTGTCAAGAAACCAACAGAATGATGGACCTGTTTATTTATAGACTAAGTGGACAAAGAAAATCCTTGTCTGTGATGCTGTGACATCATCAGAGAGATGACAAAGATTTTACAGGTTGTCCAAAGACATGCAATCAATCACAAAAGCTTACAGGGATCAGAAAATGCTGAGAAGTATACACAGAAACAGGTTAATTCCAGTACTAGACTGGCAGAAATCAAGCAAACCCTACATGACTGAGGCCTGACACAATGATCTGATGATGACTGACTGTTTGCTTCAGTCTTAAGAGGCCAGAATAATAACCTGATGAGCAACGGGTGAGCTAATCAGCTGATCTCTTACAGGTGAGCAACCGACAAGGAAGTGGAGAAGCCTAGACAAGCCAAGGGAAGGCAACTGGACAAATGGAATCGGCAGGCAAAATCTGAAAGAGCAAACACATGATTTGGAGGCCCTCCTGCTCTTTTTGCTTTGCTGTGCCAACCAGAGACTCAATCTCCCCGGTGAGGGATCCAATGATGCACCGGGCTGGGAGGATCAGTTCATTCTCCATTGGGTGGGTGGGGTTCCAAGATTGTGAACTGGCAGGAGAGAGCATCTGGCTTAGTATTCCTGAAGCCTGGGTGGAAAAGGATCATGATGTGTTTAATCCTATTGCTGTTTGGACATATGCCAGGTGATCAGTCCAAACATCACAGAGACGTTCACCTCCTTCAAGCCAGTCCCTCCATTGTTCCAGTGCCAGCTTCATCACCGGCAGTTCTTGGTCCCCCACATTATAACTGTGTTCTGTGGGAAACAGGCGATGAGAAAAGAAAGCACTGCATCTACCCCAGAACCTGAAGCATCGACCTCCACAGTGAACTGCAGAGAAGGACCCAGTTGAGCCAGAACAGGTAAAGACGAAAACCAGTGTTTAAGGCTTCCTGGGCTGAAGTCAGGTTAACGGAGCAAAGATTTTTGTATAGATCCTGATTTTTATTCTGGCCCTCACCACCCGTCACCTTTGGCATAATAAGACTTTGAGATAATAATGTGAATAACAAGATAAAATAAGATTAACGAGAGGAACCCAGAGTCTATAGCGCTCCTCTTGTGTATGACACAACAAAGTCCAGAAGTGTTCTTGCTAAAACTGCCGGACAGGACAAGTTTAAAAGAAAATAGATAAACAATTTTATATAAGGAATATCATCAACAAAATATTCAATTGCATAAACAACAAGTTGTTAACTATCACAAGAAGCATGGCTAAAAGTAATTGTGTGACTGGAATAAATACACAAATTCAGTGGCAGGCTATGAAATACTGATTGAAAAAACATGGTTAATACTGACTGACAGTTTCTCACATGATAAACATTAGTGAGGTTTTCCCGCTTCAACATCCAGTCATGTAAAACCATTGGAACCGTTTTTAGGCACTGATTTATTTTGTCACAGTGTATTGAGATAGTAGCCACAATACAGTATGAGCAACAATTACAGAGAATGGCACTGTATCACAGATGTGTGCTAGATGTGTTAATATGGCTTGAGTAGAATGAACATACAGCTCTATACCAGTCTTCCTCTCACAATGCTCATGATCACACAACATGCTTTGAGGTTTCTGGGCTGAATGAAAACAGCACTTTTTTTTTTTAAATGAGCTACGGTACTTTACAAAACAATGCTGTGGAAAATATTATTCAATCATTAGAGCAAATATTTAGGTAATCATTCCAGGTATTTGTAAGCAATAAACATTTGTTATATTTGTTTTAATAAATGAAAAGCATTGGAATCATCTTAAGTTACAAAAGGGGTGTGTTGAAGCTGTGGCGAATGAAAGACCTTCACATTTTGTAGACCCTGTCTCGCCATAGACAAGCTATCAGTGCTAACACTAAAGACACAGCTTTGACAAAATGCACACTGTTTTTTATGAACGATTAGTAATCAAAAGCAAAATATCATTTTATCTCATCAGCACTATATTGAAATGCAATCTGTGGTATTTAAAAGCACTGTCATGATGAGCGTCAGGCCACAGTTTGGTAAACCATGTATATGTCATTTCCTTTTGGTACAGTAACAGGATTATAAGGCTGCATCAACTTCTGCACTGCATTCTTTCAGCTTTTAATTATTTTGACCTGAATCAGCAAAAATGACATATTTGACTTCTATAGAAGATCAGAGACTTCTGCTTGATTTTTGGTTTAAGAGCTCGAACGTCATTACTAATGATCTGTTATCTAATTATTTACTGTTTTGTTAATACTAATAATTGCAGTAATCCTTATTTTACATAATTTGGTTCGATCAGTGACGGTTAACTAGAAATGAACACACTTTAACAATAACTACACTGTCAATGTTTGCATAGTTTACCACTTCTTTGTCTTCTTTGAGAATGACATGTCTATTGACACCTTCGAGCAAGTAAATCATCTTCATGTCA
>NW_024582612.1:112870-121597 GCF_018398535.1 Haplochromis burtoni | reverse complement strand
CACACACACACACACACCCCACAGCAAAACAAGACATGCACAGAATTTATGCAAAGAAACTAAAGTGTAACATTTATACACAGTATTCTACTAAATGTCATTTAATGTTTCTTTGGTGTATCTGCAAATGCACTAAACTATTATCTGTAGTTTTCTTATGGGAGAGTTTGCTGTAGCATATCTATTCATATTATCTCCAAGTCTGACGTTTTAAAGAATAAGAATGGCCTGCCTAGCAATATAAAGCGACTGTTGTTGTAATTTGGCGCTTCATGAATAAAACTGAATTGAATCTGACCTTTGTTTTAATCTCTTTTTGCTTTACCAGTTCTATGCAGACACATAGTATGCGCTAGCATAACTAGTATATCTGTGAAGGTTCTCAGTCATCCAGGTCGTCGTAGTCTTTGGAGCTCCTTAAACCATAACTAGTACATTTATTAAGAATGAGTATTTTTAGGAATGAAAGCTGCATCCTTCAACAGTCACATGTAATTCTCAGTATTTTTTCATAATGCTGTGGGTTCATTTCAGCACTTTGTGTCTGCACATTTGTTAAACAGTAGGAAATTACCCAATCCTAAGTATATTAGTACACACAGTCATTGTTTATATAAAATCCAATATCTTAACACTGGCTAACATCACCACAATTGCGTAGTACTGAGCCCTTTTAAAAACAAAGTTTGAGCTTCATGATTTACATTATTTGTCGCAAATTAAAACTGCAGTGCTTTTTTTTGATGTGGCTATTTGAAGTAGCAACACTGAATCCAAAAATAGTTCTTTAACAGTGAATCTTCAAGCAAAGGCACCGCCTTCTCTTTCCTCTTCTCCATCTGACATGTTTCTGTTGGTGCTGAGCACGATGGTAGGAAATGCTCAGGTACTGGCCATCAGGTATACGCTATTTTCACGAGGCATTGTGGGATACTTTGATGGCATCATGAAGAGAAATCTATCTTAAAATGGTTACGAATGCTTACAATATGATCCACAAGCATAAACTGAGACTTACAAATGTGTGCAGTGATTTGTGTGTAACTTTTGTGGACTCACTAATGCGCAAGACACAAATATGAAGCACGTGAAACTATTTTACAAATGTGTTTAAACCAAATCTGAATAAATACTGATTATTTTTCCACAACTTACTACGTTCAGCTCCTGTGTGGTCACATTGCTTTGTGTCTGTATGTGGAGCCGCATTTGTGAGTCTGCACAAGTCCCACAGAAATCGCTGATTTGTAAATCTTAGTTCACGCTTGTGGATCATATCACAACTTCGTAACACTTTCAAGGGTAACTTCTCTCCGTACTCCAGACAGCAAATGAGAAATTTACTGTACAGTCCAATATCCAGCAAGTAGTGAATGATTTTAGCCATAGCCCTAATTTTGATTTGAGTATTGCAGAACAACAGAAGTCCAAAATATTAAGATCATCATTTTGAGAACAGGAGTCCAAATTTCCACTGGCGTGACTTAAACAGTGATATATGGTGAATGGTGCTTTCTACCTCACTGCAAAATACATAGCTACAAGATTTATGAGCCTCTGTCATCTCTGAGGAAAAATAGGAAACAAAGCGAGCTTTAAGTAAAAATCTTAAATTGTTGAAAGCTGCCATTAAAATGTTGTTGAAAATGTTGTAACTCTAAGACAATATTACTGAAAACGTTTCAGTACACATTGCTCTTTGTCATGCGGCAAAAGTCACGCTGTGTTTTATACGCAGCAAAAATGTATAAAAGGAAATGCAAGTCTAGTTTGATTCTTCCTTTAAATTCAGAATTGTGCCTTCAGCAGTGCATCATCTTTATGATGTTATAATATAAAATCAGGCCTCTGTAAAAACCACCGCTTCTCGACAACTCAACGTTTGGCCAATACTACAAATTTATCCTTCCTAGATTCTGAGCAGAAGCTGGTCCAGTTGATGCTCCAGTTTTTCAGCTATTTAACGACTAATGACCAACAGGACCAGACATTTCTCAAACACACTGCTGATATTTCAAATATTGGCTGCTGACCTGCTGACAATCAGGTTAGTTACATGATAAGAGCTACTGGCTTTTCTAAAAGAGTTAAAAAATCTAATAGTTTGCCATTATATATTACAGCTAGAATGCACCTTCTTCTTCCTACTTTACAATGTCAATAGCACAGTGGCAAGGAATAAACAAACTATATTAAAAAGTGACGCCAAAAACTCCTCCGCGTTCTCTCGAGTTTAACCCGTGCAAACACTTGATGTAATTCCAAATGTCCACAACTATAGTTTCAATGAAATTCAGGGTTCTTTTCCTATTTTGACTTTTGCATCTTGCTGGAATCGGACGGCTGGTAACAGTAAGCCGTTAAAATGACTACCTCCTATTTCTAACTATATACAAGTAGCTCAGTCTCTGGGAAATTTTGTATATGATACACTCCGGTTGTCCTCTGAGGTGCCAGTTTTATAAATATAAATAACCTATCCAATAAACCAGATTGAAAAGGCCAAAAGCAGTAGGAAAGAATATTCGTGAATAAGAATCGATCTTGGAAACTCGCACGTGCATCCTGTTTTCACGCCAGGCACCTGAACGGCAGTCGTCAAAGCAGCAGAAGAAGCTGGCACAGTCTTTTCCATCTAAACACTCATAAGCGTAATCATCCTCCCCATGATAGGGTACAATGTTATTCATCTGCAACAGCGACGGGCCAGGCCGGATGTTCACCATGCTTGATGCTTTCTGCTGTAGAGGGAACACACACAGTCATTTCCCCGTGTTAGTACTTGATGCTGTGGCTCTTTAATGAAGAAGGGATCAAATAAAAATCTGGTACCTGTGTGTTGCTGGCTTTAGACTTCTTTGTCTGCCTGTTGCTGGTGAAATAGTGAAGAGTGCCATACTCCATCAGAGCAGCAAAGGTGAAGATGAAGCAGACAGAGACAAAAAGGTCCATGGCGGTGATGTAGGAAACCTTTGGCAGGGACTTCCTGGAGATGGTACTGAGAGTCGTCATGGTAAGCACTGTGGTGATGCCTAAAAGGATTGAGACGAATTTAGTGGTAGAATATCAGTCCTACAAATATTCATAAACACATAAACACAAGGTGGTTTCAATGTTGGACTTGTTTTTAGCTTGACTTGAATAGAAGGATAGCAGTAGTATAAGCAGCAGCACCTCGTAAGACTTAAAGACATAAAGGAAACTTCTAGGTTGCAGAACAGACAAGTAATATTTTTAATGTGTATGGCAACATCAGCCTTTACTTGGACATTGTTTCCTAACTTTGTCCAAAGTAAAACATAACAAATATTCATTTATTTGGTTAAATTACTTTTCGTTAGTCATCTAAATTATGACAGGATAAAGAAAAGGAAAAATAAAAACACATATATGTTATTCACCTAACTTATATGTAATAGCTGAGTGTTCAGTCACTATTGTGTCCTTTTACTACCGGTATATCACTGTGAATGCTCCTGCTCATGAGCACATGGCACACATGATAAGAGACAGGGGAAGTGAAATAATATGAACTGAGTTTACCACAATGCTTCCAAAGTTTCTAAAGAATTAGCATAGCAAGAGTGGAAGCATACAAGACAGAAAGCTGATTCTGTTCAACATGAAGCAGCATTTTCAGTGTTTCCATCATGCATTCAACGACTTCTTTAGTCTCGGCTGACTGCAGGTAAATTTGCATAATTACCAAACTGGCACCAGTGACTAACACGTGACTAACACGGGCCATGAGGTCAGTTTCATGATCCTTAATATACAAATTGCCGTAACCATTGCCATAACCTCATTATATAGAAATATTTCAAAGATTAAAGGATATTACAGTAATTTACAGACACATTTGATTTTATCTGTGCCTGAATTAAATGATCAAACCTAGAGATGTTCGTGCTGGGACGGCGTCCTTGTTAATCCAGAAGGAGACCCAGGATAAAACCACAATCATGCTGCAGGGGATGTAGGTCTGGATGGTGAAGTAACCCATTCTCCGACTCAGGTCAAAAAAGATTGTCATGATGACATATTCCCCTGAAAGTTTAATAAATGAAGGGCAAAAGCAAATTCACGTGATAATGTTGACTCTCTGCTTTCGCAAAACAACGACAGCTTGTAGCATAAGATTAAAGTCAACTTTGATACTATGATAGTGAACTTGGTTACAGTCTCTAACCTGATTGCGTGTGTGCGACATCAGAGGTGTTCCTCAACCCCACAAAGGCAAACTGGTAGAGTCTCCAGTACCGCTGGTCCGCCACCTCTACTGCTCGTCTCTGCCACCGATACATGATCTCGTTTTTAGGATAACCATCTACAGCCCAAACATAAGCATAACTGTAAATAACTGTGTTTTTGACAAGAAGCTCCACCTGAGGTGTGTATTAAAAAAAAGGAAAATTCTTTATACATTCATCTGACTTCTATAATGTTTACATGTTCGAAGGTTTAAATGATTCAAAATGCATATTTAAGGATGTCGTTCTAATACTTCTAAGGTTATGGGTTACATGTTAACAAAGCTTAAGAAAGACCTATGTTTAGGAAATACAATGGCTCCGATTAAGATAAAAGCAAATATCAACTTTTATTTGCATTGACATGCTCAGACTTCATTAACATTGTCACAACAAGATAAACAAAAAAAGTATGAAAAGCTGTTTTTACACCAAATGTCTGTAATGCGTTTGTCCTTCTTCTAGCATGGAAGAAGCGAAACTACGAAGAAGATTGAGACAATAAGAGATGAGCAGCCAAAGCACAATGCAAGTGACAAATGAAGGATGAAACGGACAACGTGACAGCACAGAAAAAAGTGCATAATTCATTAAGTCTGTCCAAGACATGGGACTGTGTGGCTTCCTCTCTCTCCTGGTGAAGTAGATGATAGATTGGCACAAGCTTAAAGTAGCCAGCCTCAAGCAGATGGGGCAGTGGGCAAGGAGAGGGCGAATAAAGGCTTAGTCGGTATGATTTTCTGATAAATTACAGAAACTGCAGTTGAGATGACAGACTCAGCAATGAGAGGGGAATATGTTTGACCACCTACAGCTTGAAAACTCCAGTGGACACGAGTGCTCATCCATTGGAAAGTTATGCAGCTTAAGGTAACACTCCGCATTTATAGTCAACCTGACAGAAACAGAATTATGTCAGAAAAATAATAATATATGTCGGAATTGTTTTTCCCTGCCTAATAGTATTACAGTCACCGTATGTCTTGTCTTTATTTAAGAGCGTGAATACATAAAAAACTATCAGACTTTGACAAATTGGATTCACTTAAAAGAGAACTACATGACAAAAAGCAGATGTACACACTAAAGCTGCACAAATGACAAATACTTTCAAAGACGTTAGCAAACTGGCTACAAAACTGTCCTACCTTAATGTGTACATGACTCTCCCATTGCTCCACAACCTAAGGAGGCGGTTGGGAGTAGTGATCCAGTGGGCATTTGATTTTCGGGAATTCCTGAAGAATGTGTCAGGAATCCATATTTTGCCTACCATGTTACTGTTGAGCATGAGCAGCTTCATTGAGCTATTGAACTTCAGGCGGCTGTCATACCATGTCTGGGCAAAGAAGATGTCAATTGTGTATTCCTGCAACAGATTTTGGAAATCATGCAAACAAACCAGAACAATTTTTAAACAGTTACTAGAAGAATTTGCTTTTGCCACCTCTATAATGTGTTGCATATTTGACTCAGATGTTCTCTTATCACTTCTCTTTTTTCACTGAGATGTTATAAAAATGACAAAAGTTTGTTCAAATGCCTGTGAGTGACTTTGATGACACGTTGACCATAGAGAGTGAAATCAAATGATCAACATTCATTAAATAAGTGTTAAAATTGCTAAATAATTAAATCAATTACAACCTTAAATATTGAGATTTCCCCTTAATAAATTGTTGGCACTGTGAACCACATTTCACTTTATTTAAACAGAGTTTTCAACAAGGAGGACTCTTCCTCAGTGGGTTGAAGTTGAAAGCCATGGAAAAACTAATACTGTTAGGGGACTTCTTTGAAAGAGCATTCAAACTGTAGCATGAATACAAGTTGTCCAGATACTGTTCAGGTTTGTAAAGACATTCAATAACCCTGGATAAAGAATCTAGAGATATGTTGAGAGGCAGGCTTACCATGTTGATAGGGTCCACTGGTCCAATGCTGTTGACATACACAGCTGTTTCAATCACTGTGGGCCTCACTGAAACACAACAGAGAGATATACTGCACATCACTGATTTGGAGGTGGGGGTGAAGTTATGTTTACTGAAAGCGTGGTCAGAATTGCAGAAATGATGGAAAATTATTTGACCTTTTCTAAGATGTGTCTTAATTTAACTCTAAACAGCAACTCTCGTGTTTGCATAAGATGGAAGATGAAAGATTCAATTCAATTTTATTTATATAGCACCAAATCACAACAACAGTGGCCTCAAGGCGCTTTATATTGTATAGAATAATACAATAATACTATTATTCCAAAATTGCCCTGAAGATCAACTCTGCACAACCTGACAGTGGAAGAGAGAAGCCAAAGGGGAGCTGATACTCACGACAGCACACAAGTTCATATGCTGAGCGACACTATTTGGCGAACTATATTCTTCACAGACTTTACTTAGTAACAGTAATGAGGTGACTCGTTACTGAACTTTAATTAAAAAATAAAGAAAAAAATATGTTTTTGTCATCAGTACAGTATGCAAATATTTATTATTAAATCTGAATTTGTAAGAGTCTATCTAAATACTTGTGGAAGCATGCAGTGCAGACTTAATCACTCTATAATTGTCATGGTTCTGGGTCTTGGATCCAGTGTTTCTGGACATTACTGCTTATTAAGAATATTCTATGTGATTCTGAGGTTCATGGCCTTCGGTTCTTAGTAATCTTAGAGTTCTTCCTCAGTCCTGTGTTTAGTCAGCCTTGTCTTCATGTTGTTTATCTCCTGTCTCCGTGTTTGATGTTCCCTTTCTGTCTTCTCAGTCAGTCATGTCTGTCTTTCCCCCCGCCTCTCACTGTCCTGCCTGTGTCTTAGTCTTTGTTTATCGTACTTCCTGTTTTATTTTGACAGTCTCTTGTCCTGTGTACACTGTATCCTGTTTTCTTCCCCCTGTCCTGTTGGTCTGTATCAACCCCAGCTCTGTTTGCACCTGTTGCCTCCTCTCATTATCCTGTGTGTATTTAAGTCCTCAGTCTCCTTCTGCTCGTTGTCATGTCGCCCTGTTTGTCGTGTGTTCCCATGTCTCCTGTGAACGCTGTATTTCCCCTCATAACCTCTGAGCCTCCTAGTTCTCTGTCACTAGTTCTCTAGTTTTTTGGTTGTTTCTGTTAGTCTTTTAGTCTTTTTGTTTGTAGTATGGTGTTAGAGCAAATAAAGTTGCCTTCTTTAGTTACTCCCTTTGTTTCTAAGTGCATTTGGGTCCAAGCTCTGCCTGCCACACAGTATCACATGACTTAATGTTGTAATATCTTTATCATACAATGAAAAGTCCCTTAAGATAACTATAATTGTGAATTTAGGTCAGCGAAATTGAAGTGATGTACCTCCAATGTCAGGCCGTAGTTTGTTGTCATAACCTTGCAGCAGTTTATTAAGGATCAGCGTTACATCGCTCTCATAGACCTTTGGTGATAACACCCAGGTCTTATTTATGGGTACATCTTCATAGTCCTCTTCGTCCTGTTTACTGGGTCCAATAGCTGAACTGTGGAAGAGAAAACATTGTAAAAATCAAACACACACACACACACATATACTACCAGCAAAACATTTGGACACACCTTCTCCTTTATTGGTTGGTTCCTTATTTTTACCACTGTAGGTACACACTGAGGACATTAAATATATGACACAAGATATAAGGAATGATGCAGCAAAGAAAAATGGATAAAAATGTCTTATATTTCAGATTCCTGTAAGCAGCCGCCCTTTGCTTTGTTGACAGCACTGCCAACCCTCAGCCTCTCAGTGAGCTTCGTGATGTCGTCACCTGAGATGGTTTCCTTTCACAGGTGTGCCTGTCAGGGTTTGTTTGTGGAAGGCTTTGCCTCCCATTCTACTTTTAACCCTAAGAAGCACAAGTAAGTCTGCAGTCTGGCAGCAAAATGCTCAATTGGGCTGTACTATCAGGTCCTCAAGATAAGATGGGGCCTGATAATTCAATACCTTGTATGTGAGGAGCAGGATTTTAAATTTTATTCTGGATTTAATGTAGTATATTATAGGAGTATGGGAAAAATCTGCTCTCTCTTTCTAGTCCCTGTCAGGACTCTTGCTGCAGCATTTTGGATCAGCTGAAGGCTTTTCAGGGAGTTTTTAGGACTTCCTGATAATAATGAATTACAGTCGTCCAGCCTGGAAGTAATAAATCCATGAATAAATCCCCAGCAAACGGTATGGGGACTGTAATTAATTTTAGATCACTTTAATAGTTAATTGCATACTGAGCACTCAGAATAAAATAAGTACAAAAGTTGTTGAGAGTTGTTTGTGCAGACTTAGTGGAAGGCCAAGTGTAGGAACTTAGTACGTAGCCTGAAGCAGATGACTCGTAAGCTGGAGAGGAAATGGCGTGTCACAAATTTAGAGGATCATCATTTAGCCTGGAGAAATAGTTTGCTGCTTTATAAGAAAGCCCTCCACAAAGCCAGAACATCTTACTATTCATCACTGATTGAAGAAAATAAGAACAAC
>NW_024582612.1:107471-112850 GCF_018398535.1 Haplochromis burtoni | reverse complement strand
TAACTAGTAATGACTTCATGAACTTCTTCACAAATAAAGTTTTCATTTTTCTCTTGGAGAAGGTATTTGAATTTGTTCCTTGTGGGACTTCTGTTCTGGTGGCAGACCTGGCTGCTTGTTAACTGGATGCAGCTGCAGGCACTGGTAGTGAAAACAACTCTCCCAGTTGCAGGAAAACCTTGTGGCCCAGTGTGGGGCCACAGCTCAGCCACTTCTGCTTCCCATGGCTCCGTCAGTCATGCTATATAAGATGATGGAGACGGATGACTCACAGCAGCATAAATGTACCGCTATTTTGTAGCGATTAGAGACAGGCTTTCTTGAGTGAGTAATGACCCTGAAGAAAAACCCTAGTTTTAATGCTAAAAAGCAATCAGGAATGTATTTTCCACTTGGCTCATTTTAACCAGATACTTGGTTACATTGAATATGATAAAACTGTGGAATAAATTATGAGAACTCTATTTGTTGGGTATCTGAGGGGATGCCAGTTCCAAAAGGGCAGTTGCACCCTTTATCATAAACCGAGGCCCCATTTGACCACTGTGTGTTCAAAATGGATCTAACACACCCTGGCCCTGAAAGCAAAGCTTTACACACAGATGGTTATCACAGCAGAATTTGCTTCAGGCCTGGGACTGTCAGCAGTGTCTGTACAACAGGGCATCTAGACCCTGACAGTTTAAACTGGTACTTGTATTGTTCCCTTCATTCAGCTCAAAGTTACTCACCAAGTCACAAAGGACATTTGTGGTCAGATGGAAAGTGGGAAATGCCAATTATATTCTGACAGGTAGAGCAACACAAATGCACCATCTTAACCTCCTGAAAGCTTGGAGGGAGCGAGTGCCTCTGAAACAGTGAGCTTCATGACAGACAGAGATGAGTTGTGGTCTGAGGTACCAGATTCAAACTTTTCCACCTCACTCCTTTGTCATGACCATCTCACAACAGCCCAGAGAGAACATGTTGCAGCTTTGCAACAGTGGTTTGCTGATGTGTTCTTCAGCCGTGCCATGCTACACCACACTAATACGACACTATATTGAGTGTGACAGTGTATTCACAACCCTAGAGATTGTAGGACCTATAGGACCCTGAACACAAGAGAAAAGTTCAGAAGGAAATGCTACGCTGGAGATAGGAGTAAAAGAAGAGTGTTGTATGGTGTAGCCCCATAGTTTTAATCATGAAGAAAGATGGGCCAACATGGTTTGGTCTAGATTAGTGCATGGTCAATAAGGTTTCACAGTTTGATGTTTATGGCAGGGCCTAGGTCAACAAGCTGCTGGACTAGTTTAGTACTGCATGCTTTTTCACAACACTGGATATAACCAAGAGCTTCTGCCAGAGACCAAGGAAACATGATGTTATCCACTCCATATGCTTTACAACAATTTTACACTCCTCCTTTCAGGATGTTTGGCTTTCCAGTGCCTTATGGGCAGGATGCTGGATGATGTTATCAATTCATTGCAGTTCAATTTGCTTTACACACAGTTGCCCCAAAGCAACACCTGGGCAGATAATGTGTTGGCTGCAATCCTGGAGACCCTGGAGCAGGTGGATCTTAGGGGTTGGTACACATTAATTTTTTTTAGTCCTTTATTTATCCAGGTAAAAAATCTCATTGAGATTAAAAATCTAATTTTCAAGAGAGACCTGGCATCATAACTGTAAGCTGTTGGAGTGGGAGGCTCAATATAACACAGTAGAGAAAAAAAAAACTGGGTATTCAGTGGTCGGGATCCTCCACTGTTACCTCCTGGTTACCCACACTTCACTCCAGTGGCCACACCACATGAAAGCTGCACCCAGATCATTCAGTGGTCTCTTTCTGCAGTGATTTGGATTAACTGAAGGCTTTCAAAGTAGCCTAGAAATAATAACTGCATGAACTAGCTTTTCAGTATCACTCAGAGACAGAACGCTTCTCTTTTAGCAATATTAAGCAGATAAAAGGACAGGGGTGCAACGCAGTTGTTTATTGAGCAAAATCTCTCACAGGTTAGAGTAACGATATAGAAACACTATTACAATTTTAGAGTAAAGCACAATTCCTGAGCTTCCACAGAACTGTTACACATATTTTTTGTTTGTTTCGCTATTTTCTCTGTTGCTTTTCGATCTTCAGTGCTCCCAGTTTGGGTGAGCCTGGGTCCACTAGAGTCTTCAATGATTCACACTCCAATGGATGCATCAAAGAGCAACTTGGGGTTTGTATCTTGTCCAAGGATATTTGGCATGCAGACTGGAGCAAACAGGGATTGATCCACCAACCTTCCGATTAGTAGGTGACCTGTTCTAATACCTGAGCAACAGCCACAAATATCCAGAATAAACAAATATCCAGGACGTCTGTCATCTCTGCTAAAATATTGGTAAGTTGGAACTATCTCATTCAGGCTGCTGGGAAACATGACCATGCATTTGTTAATTCTAGGCTGGAATTCACAGAATCCTGACTATGGTTTCTTACAGACTGCTCCTTTTAAAAGACTTTTATTAGCAGGCTTTTCTAAAAGTTCCCTGAAAGTTCCCATTGTTGCAATTTCTGACCTTTTTCTTTCAAATAGGCTTTATAACACACGCTCACATCCACTCTCTTTATCACTCACAAACACACATGCACCCACACACCAACACACACACAGTGAAAATATATTTTTGCTTGTGTACCTTCCTGTTTTGTCTTTCAGGTGTCGTGTATTGCTTGTGAGTGCTTTGTTACAGATCCAGATTGTCTGTTTGCTTCCTCCTGGATTTTCCCCCATCACCATTCTTTTCTCTCTTTCCTCTCTCCACTTTTTTCTCTTATCTTTTGCCAATCTGTTCTAGACCCACTGCCTGCTCCAGCATAATATCCACACAGACAATAATATGGATAATAACACAACCAAAACATTACCAAGAGGAGCCTACAGAGAGTCTACATTGGCCCTGTTGGGAAATATGTTTGGCACAACAAAGCATTTAGACCATTAATCTGCTTGCTACAACTGCTGGACAGGACAGGTTAAAAAAAGGTTCCCTGAAAAGACTTCAGCTGATCCAAAACGAGTGAGAGTGGGATAGATATCCTTTTTTTAATACTCTGTGTTAAATCCAGAATTGTTTGTAAAATGATTCTTCTCATATACAAAGTCCTGAATAATCAGGCCATATCACGTCTTAAAGACCTGTTAGTGTTGCATGCTAACAGTAAAGCATTTTGTTCTTAGACTTCAGGCTTATTTTTGGTTTGGTGAGTTTCCAAAAGTAGAATGTGAGGCAGAGCCTTCAGCTATCAGGCTCCTGTGGAATAAGCTCCGAGCTAGGATTTACCGGACACGCCCTCTCTACTTTTAAGAGACGGCTTAAAACCTTCCTTTTAATAATACTTTTAACTATACTTATGGACCAAGCCTCATTTTTGTAGCTAAAGGCTTTAGGATGCTGGAGGACTTCCAATGATGCATTGAGCAGTTGTTCAGTTCTCCACTCCCCTCTTTTGGCGTCTGCATTAATTTTAATCTTCTGTCTCTCTATGCTCTCGTTTCTTCTTTTCTCCTTCCTACCAAACCCCAACTAGTCACAGTAGATGGATGCGGCTCCTTGAACCTGGGTCTGCTGCACATCAACTGATGAGTCTCTCTCAAATATTTGTTTTTACCTTACAAAGTCCTTAAAGTGACTGTTTCAGAGAACTGGTGCCAGGGTTGTGTTAATAAAGCTGAAGTTGATTCAGAGAGTCATGACATAATTTACACCTTGGTGACAGAAGTCCTGAGTATAAGAAGACTTTTGCGTCAGTCCAAGAACTAAATAATCAGCTATGTGTTCACAAAGAGCCCCAGGATATTCTACTGATGTAACAAGACAGATAAAGCCTTGTGCTTTATTACCTTCTCAGTAATAAACCTGTATGGAGGTCAAATAAAAATCTATTAGACGCGACTGAGAAAAACGCTGAAATGAAAGCCAAACTGTTTTGCTGACAAATAAGGATTATTTGCGCTGTGGTCTCCTCCAACACCACAGCTCAAATAGCATCCTGCTATAAAACCACCACAAGAAAAACGCAGCGGATTATGTCGAGGACAGAGCGCAGAGGCGGCGACATCTGCAGCCATTATCTCAATTCGTTTGTCGGTGTTAACTCGATCGAGACATTGCTGCTCATTTGCATCAACACACACTTACCAGACACCCAGAAACACGTAGAGCAGCCAGTGATACATGTCTTTGTCTTGCGCTTCTCTGAAAAGCAGGAGTTTTATCCTCTCCTCTGGAGCGAAGCACGCAGCGCTGTCCACGCCAAAAATGGAAATCGCGGAATTTCGTCAGGTCGCGTATAAATCCTACCGATGATGCTCAGTGTAGCGACGGAACAATGTGAGATGGGTCCATGATAAGTGTGGAGGGGGAGGAGGCTGCTGCCAAAGAGCTGACTCTGCTGTAGTTCATCTGCAGTGGTAGCAACAGTGTTCTGATAGATGCTGCGCTGATAGCCCAGCGGTGTCACGGAATCATCCGTATTAAATGATCTAAACTTAATCGTTTTACCACAATGCCTCAAAGGACAGGTTTTGTTTTATTGTATTACACTACAAGTCACAATCAAGGCTTCAGTGCATGTTATTCTATACACTCGAAGCCTTTATCTGCCCACACACTCGTTCACAGACAGATGCATCCAATGCGTAATGAGCTTTAGTGGCTAGCTCAAGGACATTTGGATGTGGGTGTAAAAACAGGGATCAAGCCATCACATGACTGGGTGACCTCCTCTGAACATCAGTCTTTCTGAAAGGAAGAAAACAGAGGTCATCGTGAAGATGTAGCCTGGTGCAGCGCAGTGCTGCTGTGCAATCAATCCATAATGTGCACGATCTGCTGTGCACAGCCTGTCCACCTGTCCGCTGGGAACAACCACAGGCCGTCAACCTTTGCTTGAACAGTTGATGAACTGATTCAGTGCTGTGTTGTTCATGAATGGAGTTTTAAGAAGGAAGGCAGTTGCATTAATTCCACTCTATACTCTTCAGGATTTCTCCGTTTGTCAGCAGGTCCTTGAAATATATATGCACTGTAAGAAGTCATCTATAGAATTTACCCAATAAATCCGAGATAACAATTTGCATTGACTTTTTGGAGTAGATTTAATTCAATATATTGTGTATAAAATACCTTCAATAAAAAGCTATGAAATAATTAAATTGGGTCAAATTTACCCCATATTTACGTATCTATTCAACAGCTACTTACTCATTGAAATTAGGTAAAATTATCTCTTGTTTGCTAGTTGGTAATACCTGATAATAACTATCCATCCATCCGCTTCCGCTTCTCCTTTTCAGGGTCGCTGGAGCCTATCCCAGCTGTCATAGCGCGAGAGGC